>NW_024349798.1:13741560-13790901 GCF_902729225.1 Pteropus medius
GAGAGAAAGAGAGAGAGAGAGAGAAAATGTGTAAAAATGGTAATAAAACTAGCCAGTGCAGAGAGTGAGCCCTTCTGCCTATAAACTTTCTATGGGCAGCTGCACAATGGAGACAGAGGCACCCTTGGAACAATGTGACCCGTGGGATAGGGACTTCTGAGGAAGGAGCCACTGAAGCTCCAGGGTGGCACTGTTCCCATAGAGCTGGCTAGAAGCCAGCTGTCTAAGGACCAGTGACTGGGACAAACACCCCAGCCAGGTCCTCTTCTCTCACTCATCCATCAGCAAGTCTTGCAGCTCTATCTTCCAGTCAAATATGTCCAGAAGCCAGGCCCCTCTCACCTCCACTGGCATCACTTGCCTTAGCTGTGGCTCACCAAATCACTGTAAAGCCTTATAACCAGTGCCTGGCTTCCACCCTTGTTCTCTCCAGGACATGGTCAGAGTGGTCCAGTTAAAATGCAAATCAGATCGTGTTCCTCCTCTGCTCAAAACCCTCCCTGGCTCCCAGCCTCTCTCAGAGGAAAGCCTCCAATGCCCTATGGAATCTGGCCCCCACCGCTCTGATATCATCACCTATCTCTCTCACCCCAAGTGACTCTGCTCCAGTCTCACTGTCCTTCTTGTGCTCCTCAGACCACCCAGACTTCATTCCCAGCACCTCTTCATGTGGCTGCGCTCCTTCTCCAGGACTCTGCTTCAATAGTATCTTTTCAGTGAAAGCTTCTCTGACCATTCTATCTAAAAGAACATTCCTCACTCTTCACCCCTGCTTTTTTGTTAAGGAAAAATTCCCAGAACAAAATTTAGCATTTTAACCATTTGAAAGGGCACAGTGGCATTTAGTATATTCACAATGTTGTGTGACCAACCACCTCTACTTAGTTCCAAAACATTTCTATTATCCCAAAAGGAGTCACCCCCACTACCCCTCTCCTGAGTCCCTGGCAACCACTAACCTTTCTGTCTCCACAGATTTGCCCACCCTAGATATTTCACATACTTGGAATCATACAATATGTGACCTTGTGTGTCTGGCTTCTTTCACTTAGCATCATGTTTTCCAAGTTCATCCTTGTTGTAGCAGGTATAGTACTTCACCTGCTTTGTTTTCCAACAGTACTTACAAAAGCATCTGGCACAGACACAACTTCCCGCCCTCCACCTTTTAGAACATAGAGCCTAGATTTTCCCTCTTGCCTAAAACCTAGCACGGAGCCTGGCACAGAGTACATTCTCAATTATATTTGTTGGAAAAATATAGAAATGCCATACATTGTTTCCAATTCTCACACAAACTCAGCATCCAAGTTTTATTATTCTCATTTTACAGATGTGTGAAATGAGGCTCAGGGGATTCAGTAACTTGTCCAAGGCCACAGAGCTGGGATGGAGTGGACCATGATTCCAGCCTAAGACCTCTTGTACCTCCCTTGTGTTCTCACCCTCCTTACTGAGCAAGACAGAGTATTTCAAAAGCAAGACTTGGTTTGACTGCTCCATAGCCTCGGGAACCAACAGCATCATGTTATTCAAGAATAATAAAAACTCAAAAGGAAAAATAGCTCCCAAGGGTTAAGTTTAAAATAAAGGCCTGCCAGTAAATATTATTATAGTCTTAAAATTCTTTTTAATATATTTAAGTCAGGCCCATAAATGGAAAATGGGCCACACCTGTAATTAAGTAAACAACTATGTTCAGAATACCTCCAAACAGAATAGGAGAATATTTTTAGTGAAAACACATAATAGATATTTTGGTTCTTAGTTTAGTTCAGAGAGAGCAGTTCTGTAAACAGGCACAGACTCCACCAGAAGACACACCAATAAATATTTAACAAACACCATTTTCACATGGTTAGGAGCAAGTGGAACATGCAAGTTGAAAGTAGAAAGGAAAGATCTTCAACATATTTCCAGTTCAAGGCCCATTTCACACTGGAAGAGGGCAGCTTGGGGACAGGGAGTGTGCCCCAGGAGTGGGCACTCTGGCACCACGTTAGGCAAGTCACTTCTTTCCCTGGTTTTCAGTTTCCCCAACTCTAAATAAGAGGACTGGACAAGATGATGTCTAGGGCACTTTCAGTCCTAAATATTGATATTATGTCTCCATATTAATTCGGCTTTACTTTTACACCAGCTCCTAAGTCACACTAAGGAAATAATGGCTGAGGATCTGTACATATCTAAGAACATCCTTCTAGTAACCCTTACAATTGACTCCTTCCCTCCAGAACAGACCAAGTTGCAGAAGCTGTGGTTATAGTGGAAAGTCACACCAGAACCTCATTTTTCTCTAGTAGGAGGTAGTGAGAACAGAGAGAGGTTCGGATCCGGATCTGTTTATGACATTATAAACCCTTATAAAAAAATTTTTGCCACACTCATCTTCAAGGTAAGGAAACTGAGGACCAGAGAAGTCATCCACTAAGGTCAAGTGATTTTCAGCAAGGGTACCATGAGTATTTAGTGGGGAAAGAAGAGTCTTTTCAACAAATGGTACTGGGACAACTGGATATCCACATGCAAAATAATGAAGTTGGACCCCAACCTCACACCATATACAAAAATTAACTCAAAGTGGATCAATGACCTAAACATAAGAATTCAAATGATACAAATTAGAAGGAAACAGGAGTAAATCTTCATGCCCTTGGATCTAGCAATGGATTCTTAGATAGGACACCAAAGATATGACTGACAAAAGGCAAAATAGATAAACTGGCTTTATCAAAATTAAAACTTTTGTATGTCAAAAACAGTATCGAGAAAATGAAAAGGTAATCTACAGAATGGGAGAAAATATTTGTAAATTACATATCTGATAACCTACAGAATGGGAGAAGATCTTTGTAAATTATATATATGATAAAGGTATAGTACACAGAATATATAAAGAACTCTTACACTCAATTAAAAATGAGCAAAAGACATTTCTCCAAAGATATGAAAATGGCCAACAGGCATGTGAAAAGATGCTCAACATCATCATGGAAAGGAAAATCAAAACCACAATGAGGTATACTAATCACCCCCACTAATAAATACCATCCATCAGAAAATAATCTGTCCATCCATCATCCATCCACCTTTTTATTTTGTTTTGATGCAAAGTAATTTGCAGAGATTGGTGCACTTTACCCTTAAACACATCAGGCTGTGTATTCCTTTTCTTTTTAACTTCTAATTCACAAAGAATTCATGAAGACATTCTCTTTGTAAAAAATGGAAACATTACAGAGAACATCACTCCCCTCAACCTGATCCTGTCCCTAGAGATGATGACAGCCATCCTCAGTTTGGAGTGTATTTTTACATAACTTTTTCTCAGCTTTGCATATACATAGATGTAGTCATGGAAAGTAGTATCATACTATTTGCAAGTTTCTTTCTTTCTTTCTTTTTAACACAAAAGGTGCTTTATTGAATGTGTCCTTTTCACTCACCATCTTTCTATGTCAGCACATGGCTCTACCTTATCATTTCTCCAGGCTGCAGAGTCTGCCACAGTGAGGATACATCATGGATTTATAAACCCAGGCCCCGTTTGATAGACATTTAGGTTGTTTATATCTGGTGTTATTCCTATCTTTTTCAGTTTTTGTCCAGACACCAAAGAAATAGGTTTGTTTGTTCATTTTTTAAGTGCTCAGTATCAAAGGTCACTTATATTAGATAAATCCAAAGGGAGGTCTATGGAGAGTTGGAAGCAGTGATAAGTTATTATGACCAGGATACCCCAGAGACTCTCGGGGAGGTTGATGTAGGTGTTGCTGGGGACTCACCACATATGATGCGTTTATCGACGCACTTCCAGAAGTAGGGCTCCACCTTGGTCCTGCAGCCAGCCTCCTCATTTGCATGGTGGTAGCAGCAGTCATGACGATGACAGCACCTGTGGATGGCAGACAGGCAGATCAGCAGGTGAGTGAAGGTAGGGCTGCTCTCCTGGACATCTTCCTATGCCAGGACTATGAGTGAGTGAGGACCCACAGTGGAACAGCATCTTCTAGTCCAAACTTTGTCCCTAAGAATCTCTATCCTGGGAAAAAAATTCTGCCAAGCCCAATATATCCTGCACTGATTCCATCCCATGCACATGCTCAAGCCTGGCCCCTGCCTGCCTCACTCTGAGTCTCTGAGCTCCAGCCATATCCATCTCCCATTGCTGGAGTGAGCCTGCCTCTGTCTTTGCCCATGTCCTGCCCTCTGCCTGGGACAACTTCATGCTCACTCTTCCTTTTAGGTCTCAGCCCAAGTACCAGGCCCCAACCCCAGGATGTCATCAGGCCCCCTACCACCCCAGGCTATAAGGGTCTCTTAGTTAACATCCTCTCATAAAACCAGGTTCCTTCTCTTCATAGCAGGTTTATAATGAGACCCTCATTAGTGAGATTGATTAATATCTGACCTCCTCAGTGAACAGAGCTCTGTGAAGGTGGGACCATTTCTGTCCTGTACCCCACAGTGTCTCTAGCATCCAATCCAGGGCCTGACACATAATAATGATAATTATTATCATTGTAATTATTATTATTATTTACTGTTGAAAAATTCCCTGAGGAATACGCACAGATGTCCCTAAACCTACCCATCATTCATTCATTCACTAGTATTGTGTCCATCTAGCCATCAGCCCTACTCTGCTGGGTCTAGCAGGGACAGGTGAGCCAGATTCTGCTCTGCCCTCCAGGAGTTCTCAGTCTGGTGGCGGAGGCGGACAAGCCACCAGACGCCCCATGCATAGTGAGAAGTGCTGAGATATGAAGTAAGGAGAGGGAATCTGAAAGCCAGAGGAGGTGCCATGCCCAGCCGAGCTTCGGGGAAAGCTTCCTAGAAGAGGTGATACCTGGGCTGCATCTGGAAAAATGTACAGGAATCAGACAACCAGAGTGGGAGGGCATGGCTAACAACAGGAGCCTCGAAGGCACAGAGCTAAGCAAGGGCCTGTTAGTGACAATCGCATCCAAGCTAGGGAAGAGACAATCAAATTCTCTTGCCACTTACTAGCTGTGTGGATGAGTGGCTGTGCTTCTCTGAGCCTCAGGACCCTCATCCGTAAAATGGGGATAGCCATCATGCCTGTCTCCAATGAAGGCCACAAGGGTAAATGAGAGGAAGTCACAGAAAGATCTAAGACCACAGTCTTACATGGAGCAGGCACTTCTCACACAGTAGCAGAGTGCAGTGATTAGAGGTATGAATCCATCCAGACTACTTAGGTTCAAATCTCAGTCCCCACCCCACCCTTACTCTCTATGTGGCCCCAGACAAGTTATTCAATCTTTCTGTGCCTCAGTTTCCTCATATCTGAAATGGAATTGTTGTGAAGACTCAAAGGGGTTCTCAAGATAGTTTCTGGTGCATTATGTCTGATCAACTTTATGTTATTTTATTCAGCCAAAGTAATCATCCCATGGCCAGGTTTGGGAGGGCAGCTGGCACCAAGGTGTGGCCTCATTGGCCATGTTATCTAGGAGGCCTTCTGCCTACAAGGTAGTAGTACCATGTGCAATTTCCTCATAGGCCTTAACTAACCTAGGGGATGGGAGACCTTCTAGCCTAGCCCAAGTGTGCACTCACCAGTCAATGGCATCCAGGGGTTGGCCATGGCCACCCAGGCCACAATAGCAGCCGTAGCTAACATAGGCCAGGGGGCTGCGGGGGCCAACACAGTCTATGGCCTCTGCCAGTTCTATGAGCCCACGCCGGTGCACATGTGACTTCAAGGAGACTGGGGGGAAAACAAAGGTGAGAGACTGAAGGTCAGGTCTGCCCTAAGGAAGGTTGCTGGCCTAAGAAGGGCCTGGATGACTGCCTGGGTTTGAATCCAGTTCCTCCTCCTTCCTATCCGTGTCCCCTCAGGCAACTTATTCAGGCTCTCTGTGCCTTGGTTCCCTCATATGTAAAACAGGGGGATAAGGGGACCTCACTCCATGCAATGAAATGAGATCACGCATGTAAAGTACCTGGCACATAACAAGCTCTAACTATTATCACCAATATCCTCAAGGCAGCCATGAAAGAAAAAACAAGACACAGAGCCACGTCATCTGAAGGATCATATCACTGGACCTTTACACAGGCTTGTTCCTCTTCCTGGAATGCCCAGATTCCCAATCCTGTGCCCTTGTCAATTCCAGATGCAGTCGGACGGCAAGCTGTGCAACAAACATCTACCCAGTTGCCTGTAATAAGTACTGCACAATGGAGATGAGCTAAACAGGGTCTCTGCCACCAAGGAGGGCTCCTCTGTGGGGGCTTCCCTGTCCTTAGATCTCCCCTGCCCCACCACCACTCCCCTCGAGACTCTGGCTCAGGGCCCTTCACATCTCCTCTTACTTTTACTGCCTAGGCACAGCTTCCTCCCACACAGGGAGATGCTGCGGCCGAAACCCAGCCATGGCTCTGACACACAGCAATGCATAGTAGATACCATTAGAACCGCAGCATTTCACAGGTGAGAATGATGAGGCCTGTGCAGGAAGGATGACCTCCACAGTCACATGGCCAACAAGAACCTGCCTGACTGGAAGCTCTGACCCAGACTTCTGACTCCCAGTCCAGAGCTCATTCCTCCTCACAGGGGAGGGTAACAGAGCTGAGAGGCATCAAGAAGGGGGGCCACTGCTCAGGGTCAAAGGCCTCAAACCCGCTGTGACATGGATTGGACATCAGAGAATCCCAGGGTGACCCCTCCTTCTGGTAAGGGCAATGAGTCTACTCTCTGGCCTTCGGTCAAAAAACAACAGTCAGAGCAACAGTAGGAGAGGCAATCTCTTGAAGCTCACCTTGCACTGTGCTCCCCAATTTATAGGCATCGCCTCCTGTCAATGGCATAGCCTCCTCGTCTTGTGGGCAGCTGTTAACCCACTTACAGACGGGGAGGCTGAGACTAGAGAGGTAAAAGGACCCATTCCAGGTCACAGGGCTGGTGAGCTGCAGAACAGAAGCTCACGCTCAGTCATGCCCGATTTCTGGAAGTCCACTCTCCACTAGTCTGGGACTGTGGATCCAGGGATTCATGCACTGCATTTGGTCATCATGTCTCTTTCATGTTTTTTCATCCAGAACAAGTTTTTAACACACTAACTTTTTTGAAGAATCCAGGCCAAAATTAAATCCAATTTCGTTTTTTCTCAGTGGAAAAACTAGCATATTCATGTGGGGGAATAAAGATGAATTAAAGAGAAACAAACAAACAAATAAATAAACAATGAATGTAGCATTAAAAACTTCACCTTCCTTTCTGGGTCCTCACTGTCCCAGGACTTGCCGAGTGCTGCTCCCAGCTGCCCACACCTCTGCCCGAAACCTCCCATGGCTTCTACCACCCTCCAGATAAAGCTCAGGGGCCTCACTGTGGCCCAGAGGCCGTGCCAGAGCCAGCCCCCTCCCTTCCCTCCAGTGTCCTCTCCCAAAGCTCCCCACATGGACCCTGCTCATCATCTTCTGTTTCTCCAGTTAAACTTTCCATCACATATATCCTGTGCTGCAAATGCCCTCACCCAGCTCACCGGTCACCACCGAGAATCTGCCTCATCCCAGGTAACCACAGGGGACCTTGTCACCCAGTGCTGCTGTCTGCTTATGGGAGTGACCCTCTCACCTGGGAGCGCTCTGGGCAGATCTTTGCCATAGGCAGCTCCAGATCCCCTGGCATGCAGTAGGCATCCAGACAAGGCCCCTTGACCTCTGGATCCACCAAGCCCCAGTCTAAGCACATCTGACAGGATCCCAGTCTTAACCTTATACTCCACAGCTGTCCCCAGAGACACCTCCGCCCCTTGCCCAGACCTAACCATGCTCTGCCATCTCACAGGGTCCTAGGCATTGCCCTACGGAGAACCCAAGCATGGGGCAGACACCCAGCACTGGGTTTGGAACCAAGGTAAATACTCCCTCTGGGACAGCTAAGGTGGGGCAGGTCAGTCCGGGGTCTGTTTGCTCTGTCTGCCCACGGCAGCCTCTGCTGGGAGTGCCAAAGCTGTCCAGGCTTCCTATCTTCCCATCTTCCCTTGGGCCTGGGTGTGCGTGGTGTGTGTGTGTGTGCACGTGCGGCGTGCGGGCACATTTCCTCTTGGAGTATCTCTGTTTGTGTCTATATGTGAGTCAGTCCATGAGCCCTATACCTTAGTGCCCAGGTGAGGCTGGAGATGTGGATGTGTATAGTGTGGTATCTGTATATTTTCCTGCGCTTGTGTGTGTCTGTGTACCCCAGAAATGAGCAGTCACTGAGGGAACCTCTCCAAGGGTGATGACCAGGAGTGGGTGAGAAGGCAACCTTATGTTCTTCCCCAACCCCAGGTAGGGCCGGGCCCCTTCTTCCCCTGCTCCTCTGCCTCTGGTTTCCCCTGGTAGTCCAATCTCAGACTCCAGGGACAGGAGGAGGAAAAGTCAGTTCACAGGACCCCAGGCCACAGGGATGGGGAGGGTCTGGTGTCTAGAGAGGATTACAGTGAGTGGCAGGGTGTCTGGGGAAGACACTGGGCCCCTGGAGAAGGGCTGGGCTAGTTCGGGGTCCCTGGGAGGTGTGAATGAGTGGGAGCTCTTGGGGAGGACTGGAGACAGGACTCCTGGAAGCCTGGAAAGGAATCTGTCAGTGAGCGAGAGAAAGGAGGGCTGGGGGCTGTAGGGCTCCAGAAACTTGGGGAAGGCTGGTGGGCTGGAGTCCTTGCAGAGGGGTGGGGAGCAGGGCTCCTGGGTCTCTAGAGAAGGCTAGCCAAGTCCTGAGGGCTCCTGGGTCCTCCGAGGGGCCCAGTTCTCACTCACCTGCACTGGGCAGGAGTCCAGGGGCCAGGAGCAGCAGCAGCGGCAGCATTACTGGCAGGCCCAGAGGCAGTGGATACATCGGATGGTGGCAGGTGTGAGACATCTGGCGGGCTAGTGTAGTCACCAAGCCGGGGCCAAACCCCCTCCCCCGTGCCCCGTCCGGTCCCGCCCCTGCCCTCACCTTCCCACAGGGCCTGGGCGGAGCCCCACAAGGGCGGGCCCCTGGGGCGGCAAGAAAAGTCCCTCCCTGACCTCTGCATCTTGGTCATCGAATGGTTTTGCGGGGCCAAGAGAGAGGATTCAGCCCAGGATGTCTCAGATTAGGGTTCGGGAGAATTATGGAGGAAAAGCGTTTAGCACAGGGCGAGTCACCACGTGGGTGTGCAGAAAGGGTGCTCTGTTATTATTACCTGCAGCCCCCTCCCGCGCTCACCAAAAGACGTCTTGGGGGGAGGGGGAGGGACTGAAGGTGATTTTAAACACTTTAAATGTAGGAAATCTGGCGCTCCTGATACCCCTTGAAATCAGCTCTCTGCATTGCCCCCCCATCCCCACTAAAGTCAGGAAACTGAGAGAGTCAAAGATTTGCCCAAGGTCACACAGTGGGTTCTGATAAAAGAAAGCTGGAATCGTGGGGGAGGGGAGCTAGCCCCACAGCCCCACACCCTTCCCACCTTCTCCAAGGGACATACATAATAGGCGCTCAGCATTGAAAAGAGATGAAAATTGTGGCACACATCTGTCCCTATTGTCCTTACCAATTACTTATTAATTTCTATTGATTTCGAGTCATAACTACTTTTGAGAGTACAACCCTAGACCCTTCCCATGGCCATGGCCAAGCTCTAGTAAAAACAATGGCAACTAAGGTGATGTCATTTCCCATAGGCTATATATTGTTCTAAAGACACCAGATGCATGATCCTATAATTTCAGGCCCCTGGTGGCCCCTTTTCACAGGAAGAAACTCAGGCTCAGAGAAGCTGAGAACCAAGAATCAGGGGAGCCCACATTCAAATTAATTTCTACATCAAACCTCTGACTGCCTCTATCTATGAAAACCTAGGGCGTCAGGCCATATGTCTGCCACTCTTTGAGTTATTATTGTCTCCCCACTGGGGTGAGTTTCTCAAAGCAACGCCTGAATCTCTTGAGCCCCCAGCATGGGCCTGCCTAGCATATACAAGTGTTTAATTAAGGCTTGTCCACACAGATTATGGGTTTCAGACCCTCCAAAACATGGGGTCTCCGATGGGTAATGGGAGATAAAATATCTCACATAAATCTATACAGAAAGACTTTTGATTTCAAGGAATTTCCCATTTCCTTGAAATATGCACAGAAGAAAACTCATTGACACTGATAAGTCCATTAGTCAGGAAATCTGTTCTTAATATTAGAACTTTTCACTAAAAACTTTACCACTTTAACTGGTTAGCCTCAATCATCTGCTAACTCATTTATACAGAATAATTTGATTATGTTAGATAACTGGGGCATTGGTTCCATCACCAAATATACTAAATGTCCTACTCCTCAATTAACATATTACAAATAATGTAAATCATAAGTCATGTCCAAAAGTGCCTAGGTTGAATGTGCTGAGATGAGGGGGTATGACAGAATGTGAATTGAGTCAGAAATCAGCTCACTTCTAATGGTGAGTTATGCTTATCAATGAACTGTGCCCTAGTGTTGGTCTCAATTTAACCATGCCTTCAGGTTTCATCCTGGTGTATTGATAAAGGGTTGCTACAAATGTCTGGTGAATAAAATGATTTCTTCTTCTTTGTGACACAAGTGAGTACTCCTCCATGACTAGAAGGTAAAATAACTCTAAACATGGGGGGAGCATGTGAATCTGGGTGCTTTTTACAGCTCATGAGACCACAAATAACAGAATGATGAATCCAAACACAGACCAGCACACCCTTTGACCCAGAAACCCCTTTCCAGAAATAGCTCTAAGAAAATACTCAGATAAGATTTATGCACAAAGTTGATCCTTAACAAAGAGCAAAAACAACCTAGAAGCAACCTAAATACCCAACAATAAAAAGGTAAATTATGAGATCTTCATATGATAGAATATGTACTCATTCTAACATATAGCGTTTTCGAAGAATATTTAATGACCTTTTAAAAACACTTTAAAAAGCCGAAACTTATAGTATAATCCTACCTTTATAATTACAAACCATACAACTGAGAGAGAGCCATACATAAGCATATTTATATGAACATACCCACTAACATAGATACATGGGGCTCTCTGGAGGGAGGAGGAGGGAAAGGGAAGAAGAAACATAGAAAAAATGAATGGAATGTGTCAAAATGTAATACTGGTTCTAGTTCTCTTTTGGTGATAGAATTACATGATTTTTATTTATATCTTTGTATCTTTACTTTTCTTGATATCTTTGTACCTAAACTTTACTTTTATTTATATCTTTGTACCTAAACTTTTGTGATTCAGAGGAAAAAATAAAATTAAAAAAATAGACTCATAAACTTTAATAAAGTTTGTCTATTGAAAAAGTTATCTCGGTATTTTTATCCTAAAAACACAGAGACGCAGGCATAAGAATAAAGATATTCATCAGTTTTTGGTTTCTGTTTTTAAGAAATTTTGTATTCCCATGGTTACCAGGACTATGGGGAGGGAGCAAGAGGGATGTCGTTGTTTAATGAATATAGAGTAAATTCATAGGCATTTACCTTCTGACCCAGCAATACAAGTCTAAGAATCTATCACAAAAACATACTGGCAAAAATATGAAATGGCATATGCTCAAGGTTATTCATTTTGACACTTATAACAATAAAGTAATGGAAACAACACAAATACCTATCTACAGAGGAATGGTACAGCCTCACAATTTTAATCAGAAACTGCACAGTTTTAATGAGGAAGAACACTGCATATAGCTATGAGGTATCTCCAAGATAATTGTCAAATTAAAAAAAGCGAGGTGTAAAATAGTATGAATAGTTGGCCCTGTTTTGTTTTTTAAAAGGAGGAAGGACATAAATGCATATACATATGACTTTTTCTATGTATATAAGTAACAACGGAAAAATAAACCAAAAACTAATAAAAATGGTTACCTAGGTTACCTGTAGGAGTAAGAGAACAGACTGAGGAAAAGACAGAAGATAGATTTCTCTAAAAGTATTTTATTTTATTAGTTTTTACTGCAGATTTGTGTAAAAGTTTTACATAATTTAGAAATAAAATTCAATTGAAAGGACAATATTTCTAAAAATACAAATGAAATGCATGAATCTATATAATTAGTTGGTAGATAACCACAAGGAGAGGACTTATTTCAAGAGACCTGAAAATACAGTATTTTGACTGTTATTCTAAAAACAAAACACTTACAACAAGCAATCCTAAATTGTGTTCAAAGAGCTTATTATTAGTGGTAATGATACAGAAATACTAAAAAAAATGAATGCAGGAAACTAGGAATAGAGGAAAATTCCTCATCTTGATAAAGAATATCTATAAAAAAATCTACAACTAACATGATACTTAATAATGAGAAACTAGAATCTTTCCAGCTAACATCAGGAACAAGGCAAGGATGTCCCCTCTCATCACTCTTTTTCAACTTCATACTGCAAGTCCTAGCTAATTGCTATAGACTGAAGGTTTGTATCCTCCCAAAATTCATATGTTGAAACCTTTGGAAGGTGATTAAGCCATGAGAGTGGAGCCCTCATGAATGTGATTAGTGCCCTTATAAGAGACCCCAGAGACCTCCCTCACCCCTTTCCTCTATGTGAGGACACAGAGTGAAGATGGCTATCTATGAGCCAGGGTATGAGCCTCGCCAGATACCAAATCTGCTGGCAACGTGATCTTGGACTTCCAAGCCTCCAGAACTGTGAGAAGTGAATCTCTGTTGTTTATAAGCTACCCAGTCGATGGCAATTTTTTTATTGTAGCCCAAAAGGACAAAGACAGTAATGTAATATGACAAGAAGAGAAAATAACAGGTTTACTGATTGGGAAGGAAGAAATAAAACTATCTTTTTTTACAGATGACATGATGAAATGTAGAATGTAGAAATTCCTAGAATAAGCTATTATAGCAAGGTTGCAAAATATTAAGTTAATATACAAAAGTCAACCGCTTTCCTGTGTACCAGCAAAAAACAAGTAGAATCTGAAATTAAAAATGCAATACCATTTACATTAGCACTTCCAAAATTAAATACTTAGGTAATAATCTTATAATCTATGTATAAGATCTATACGAGGAAAACTACAAAACTGATGAATGAATCTCCAAATACTAAATAAATGGAGGGATATTTCATGTTCATGAATAAGAAGATTCAATATTACCAAGATGTCAATTCTTCCCAATTTGACATATAGATTCAATGCAATCCTAATCAAAATTTCAGAAAGTTATTTTGTGGCTATCGACAAACTGCTTCTTATGTGGAAAGGCAAAAGATCTAAAATAGCCGAAAACAGTATTGAAGGAGAAGAACAAAGAAGACTGACACTCTAATTTCAAGACTTACTATAAAGCTACAGTAATCAAGGCACTATGGTACTGGCGAAAGAATAGTCAAATAAAAAACTGGAACAAAACTGAGAGCCTAGAAATAGACCCATACAATTACAGTCGACTGATCTTGGGCAAGAAGAACAAATGTATTACAATGGAAAAAGAGTCTTTTCAGCAAGTGATACTGGAACATGGACATGGACATGCAAAAAAAAAAAATGAATCTAAACACAGATTTTACGCCCTTCACAAAAAAATAACTGAAATGGATCAGAGACTTTAATGTAAAATAAAGAAACTATAAAACTCCTAAAAGATAACATAGGAGAAAATCTAGATGACCTTGGGTATGGTGATGACTTTTTAGATATACCATGATTCATGGATAAAATAATTGATAAACATCTTCTATGTGAAAGATACTATGAAGAGAATGAGAAAACAAACCACAGACTGGGAGAAAATATTTTCAAAAGACACATCTGATAAAGGGCTGCTATCCAAAATTGACAAAGAACTCCTAAAACTCAACAGTAAGAAAACAAATAATCCGATTTAAAAAAATAGGCGCAAGAGCTTTACAAACACCTTACCAAAGAAGATAAACAGATAGCAAAGAAGCATATGAGAAGATGCTCCTCATCATATGTCATCAGGGAAATGCAAATTAAAACAACAATGTGATAATGCTACACACATATTAGATTGTCCAAAACCCAGAACAGTGACAACACCAAATGCTGGTGAGGATGTTCAGTGACAGGGATTCTTACACATTGCCAGCAGGGATGCAAAATGGTACAGCCTCTTTGGCAATTTCTTACAAAACAAAACATACTTTTACCATATGACGTGGCAATTGATCTTCTTGGTATTTACCCAAAGGAGTTGAAAGCTTCTGTGCACACAAAAACCTCCACATGATGTTTATAGCAGTTTTAACCATAACTGCCAAAACTTGGAGGCAACCAAAATGTCCTTCAGAAGGTGAATGGATAAATAAACTGTGGTACAACCAGACAATGAATATTAGTCAGTGCTAAAATGAAATGAGCTATCAAGCCACGAAAGACATAGAGGAACCATAAATGAGTATTACTAAGTGAAAGAAGCTAATACTGTATGATCCAACAATATCATATTTTGAAAAAGGCAAAATTATGGAAACAACAAAATGATTCACAGTTGTGGAGGATGGAGGGAGATGAATAGACAGAGCACAGAGAACTTTTAGGGCAGTGAAAATATTCTACATGATATTATAATGATAGGTACATATCATACTTTTGTCCAAACCCACAGAATGCACAACACCAAGAGTGAACAATAACACAAACTGTGGACTTTGGATAATTATGACATATCAACGTAAGTTCATTCTTGGGGGTACCACCCTGGTGAGTGATGTTAACAATGGAGGAGGCTATTCGTGTGCAGGGGCAGGAGGTTTATGGGAAATTTCAGTACCATCCTTTCAATTTTGTTGTAAACTTAAAACGGCTTTAAAAAAATAAAGTCTTTTAAAACATTCCACTCCGGTTTTAAAACACCGCTCTCACAAAGAGTGTATGGTTCTTTCCTCTACCCATGTTGCAGATCAGACCTGAAGTGGAGGGAGCAGGACATCATCTATTTCTTCATTCCCTCTCCTTCCCTTTTCTCAGCTAGCGGTCTTCATGGAGAGCTGTGTGAACTATAGGGAATAAACAAAATCCTCTGGGGTGTGTGAGAGAAAAGAGTAAAACTTCTACTTACATTTATTTTTATCAAAAAATAAAAAGAAATTAAGCTTTCTGATAATTTAATGTAGACTGATGAGCGATGTCAGGCACAGATATTCTGCTATCAGAAGAGTAGAAGGACCACAATACAAAAGGGTTAAGAGTGGCATCCTCTCCCGCTTGTTCACTTTCAGTATTTCCTGTGTATTCCTATGTCCAGTTATTGGATTTACAAATTATATTATAGTTCTAAATAAACTAATCTTCAGAAAATGGGCAGAAACAAGAAAATAGTAGAGCGGATGTTTCTTTGACTCTCAAGGAGATCTGTCCAGCTACATTTGAGGTAAAAATCTAATCCTACTTGGAAAAAAATCAGTTAAGAAAATAGAAAATTTTCAAGAAGGCTTCTTGTGTTAAGCATTTATATTCCTCTGGTTAACAATTAATCTTATTCTAAGCAGGCATTGCCTTGAGGTTTTAATGATAAAATAAAGCCATTGTGGCTGCAAAATATTTTAAAATATTATTTACTTCATCTTTACCTCACTCTTTCAAAATGTATACTTTTGCATTTTCTGTTGCAAACCTTCTATCACAAGGAAGACTCCCACATCTTTGCTACACCTTGGAGTGGAGATACTGGCTCCAGCACCAGCACTCTGCCTTGCCACCTCCCCAGTCCTTCTCTCCCTGCCTTAGCACACACCCACCCAGTCTCCCCTTTTTACAGCCCCCTCTTCCTAGTCCTTCCATAAGTAGTTACTTGGGGCTTCCTTCATGGCTCCCATGCCTTTTATCTATCCTTTATAGGTCCGTCTATATAGACTGGGGAATGATGGCCAGGTAGTGGCTGAAGGTCTCATCCCCTGAGAAGGGCTCTGGCTCTAGCTGGCAGAACCTTAGTCATCAATACTGTAATATCAAGGAGAGTCCTGCTTAACATCCTGTTAAAGCAGTAGAGCTGCATTTAAAGAGAATGCCCTTTGAACCAGCAATGTCTCTTCGAAAGACTAGAATTTTACCCTAAGGAAATAATCATATATATATAAGACCCATATCCGAGGATGTTCTGCATACACAACAGGAAAAACTAGGAATACTAAATATTTAACAATAAGGTGTTAAATTATTATATAGCCATCCCTATAAGTAATTATCACGATAGCCAAGACATGGAAATAACCGCATTGTCCTTTGACCAATGATTGGATAAAGAAGATGTGGTACATATATACAATGGAATAATACTCAGCCATAAAAAATGATGAAATATTGACATTTGCAACAATCTGAGAGTACCATGCTAAGTGAAGTCAGATGGAAAAGGACAATAACCATATCATTTCACTCATGTATGCAGTATAAAACAGAAAGAAACAAACAAAAAAAAAACAATCTTGTAGATAGAGACAACAGTATGGTGGTTCTCAGAGTGGGGAGGATAAAGAGGTGAAGGGGGTCAAATATATGGTGATGGAAGGAGACTAGACTTAAGTACACAATGGAATATACAGATGATGTCTTATAGAACTGTATACCCGAAACTTATGTAATGCTATTAACCAATGCTACCCTGATACATTTAACTTAAAAAATTATGTGGAAAAAAAAATCTAATGATCTGAGAAAAGTGTCAAATGTGTTTTTGAGGCAAAAACTAGGTTATAAAAGACTCAGTGCAGTAATATATGCCATAATTGTTACATGTAAATACAATATTGAAAGAAGCCACAAGGCTATCCACAAATTTTTACAGTTTTCTCTATTGTTATTCTTTGTGTTTTTCTATAATTTTCTAATTTTTCTACAAAGAATAAGTATGACTTTTTTAATCAGAAAAATGTTTTAAGAAAGAAGATAGTTCTTTTAACTAAATCATTATCTTGATCATTCTTAGAATAAGGGTTACATACGTTTTTTTAAATATGTTTTTAAAATTCTGAGACAGGCACAATTCCTCCTACCTCCAAACTCCACATTTAGCCTACCTTCCCTACCTACCAGCACCTTCCCCTGCACAAACTCTCCAGTGAGAGGTGGAAACTAATCAAAATAGACAGATATCAGAAGTTTACTATCCACCTATTTCTCTACAAATTTTCAAATAGGCAATACCTTGATTTTCTTTTTTTTTTTAAATCAGCTGTAAACCTTTGCATTTAGTTTTGCCATCACTGAAATGAGAGTACTTCCTCTAAACTCAAACTGTTCTGACTTATTCGGAATTCAAGTCTATAAGTAAATGATACCATTGTGTCACAATACCACTCTGTCAAGCATAAACACTGTGAACATTTGGGTGTATTTTTTAACACTGCATTTTCAGTGAATGAAATGTTTTTTTTTTCTTTCAACTTAGTTACTTCTTTTTTAAATTTCCTTTATGAAATTAACTTTATAAATAAAAAAGCATTTATCCTAAAAAGGGGACACTCATCTTGTTCTTACAGGTCTAAAATTAAAAGCTATGGGGGGAAGGGAGATTTAAATGCCAGATTTAGGACACAGAAATACAGTATACCTAGTTAAAAATGAATTTGAGATAAACAATGAATTTTTTTTTAGTACAAGTATGTCTTAGGCAATACTTGGAATAAAATCATACTAAAAAATTATTCGGCGTTATCAGAAATTCATATTTAACTAGATAACCAGCATCTAACCTGGCAGCCCTAGATTTAAAGTTGTACGATAGCTCGGTAGCTCCCAAACCCCTGGTGCTTATTAAAACACTGATTGCAGAGTCCTATCCCCAGATTCAGTGTGTCTAGGCAGGGCCTGATAATTTACATTTCTAACAAGTTCCCTGGTGATGGTGATGCTTCTGGTCCAAGGACTACTCTTGGGGAACCGATGCAATAGCTTAGAAGTAGCCTTCATTTAGAAGTCACACCTGTATCAAAACAGCATCATGTGAAACCAAATGAGAAAGCAATCATAGTTTCTAATTAAAACAGAGGGTGGAATAAAATAATGTATTATTTTCTAATTTTATACGTAACCACCTTTGAATATCTTAGTTTACAATAATAGTTTTGACCCTGGATGAGATTTAGAATAACCTGGGAGCTTTTAATTTCTCCTGATACAGGACCTTACTCCCCGAAATTTTCATCCAGATGCTTTCGAACGGGGCAGAGACATCTGTATTTTTTTTTAATTTAAAAATATTTATTAATTCATTTTAAAGTAGCCATATTACATATTAACATAAATGATTATATTTTCCAGAACAACAGCAACAAAAAGATGTAGTGAGAAGGTAGCATTGTTCTTCAAGAGGCATCTGCATTTTAAAAGCTCCTTCGGTGGTTGATTCTTCTGGGCCACAGGCTGAGAACCACTGCCCTATATAGTAGCAACTATTGCTCACAGACACTATTAATGAGCTCCTTCACTGCTTACAGAAGGGCACTGAAACCTCAGCCTTAATTAGGGGGGAAAATACTTATCCGAGTTATAAAAATGGGTCCCTCTGAATATCCATGTTGGTATAATTAATCACAATCCATCCCACTCCATATATTTAAAAAGGTAGAAAGTAGAGAAAAGGTGGGAATTTCATTTCTTCTCTGAATAGGTGGTCTCTGAAGGACAAAGGATAGCTGTCTGTTTCTTGAAATGTCTTCTAATTTGTTGCCTAAGAGCTACTTTTTATAATAGGTAAGTGAAATGGAAATTTCATATAAAATGCCTTGGTGTTATTCACAAGGTTTTTTACTTTTCTTTTGAAGAAACTTAAAATTCCTTCTGCTTAGCAGGCACTGTAATGACTGCTAGTCCTCAGAATATTCTTTAACTTTAAGTCTATTAGAGAAATATAGTACCTTAACTAGTCAGAGTCTTTTTTTTTTTTTAGAAATTTTAGAAATGATGTTTGAAGTTAGCTTCTATTGCTATAATGATGACTCAGAAGAAAGGTTACCAGAGATTTAAAGATACATGTGTTCTGAGTTTATCAGAAAGGAAAGATGCCCTAAGTGCTCTATTCCTGAGCCCTCCTGATACAAGGAGGTTGTAGGGAGAGGGAGATACTTTCCTCTAAGCTTCTAGGCTCTTTAGGCTGGTCTAATAAATCTACATGGGAAAGATTAACAAGAAAAAAATAACTGAATTTAATGACATTTCTACATATGGGAACCCCACACACATGAGAATCAGAGAGCCCAGATACACGAGAGGTTCAGAGACAGAAAAGGAAAATGAGGTATACAAGACCTCCTGAGCTAAAAATGAGGTAAGGCACCTTCGAGCTTCAGAGGGGACAGTTGTTCGCGGATAATAAGAAAAGAAAGTGTTCAGTAATTACAAGTTTGTTCTGCCCCGTAGTTGGGTCATAAAGTTATATTCTAAAGGAAATGTTATTTATGTACTAAGTGTATATTCGAATGTGTCACTGCCTTTTAGTTTTTTAATGATTTTTATACTATATTCCTGCCACCAAGGCCTTTTAAAATAAATTTAAAAAAAAAAGTTATTTCTGGTGATACTGTTATTATGGGCAAGGCTCCTAATTTAAATTCTCCTAGGTAGTTAATTGGATGGGGGCAGAAGTTTCTCTGAAGCCCTTAGGGTCTCAGTTGCCTTTAGCTCAAAATAGTCCACATACCACAGAGGCACGTGTTGGGGTGACTCATTCTGAAGCCCTTCAAGGTTGAAGGTTGAAGGCTGTCACTAAAACAGAAATATCAGGAAAATTTTCTGGTGACCATAGGATCACCAGACAATCCTCTCTTGATCTTTCTCAAAGGCAATTTCTTGGCATTGTTTTTAAGTATCAACAAATAGCCTTTAGTGCTTTAATTTTTTTCCATCAGTGAAATGGAAGTACTTCCAGAAAGTAACAAAGTATTCTAAACTCTTCCTACTTAAATATTTATTAAAAAGATAGTGTACTTCATGCTTTTTGAGTGCCTCTACAAAAGTCATTGCTATGAACACTTTGGTGTCTATTCTTCTAACCTTGGTTATGCATGATGTTTTCCTCTATTATTTCACTTCTTTATTTTCCAAGTTTTCTCTCTTGAAACATCTTTTTTTATAATAAAAATAAACATCTATTTTCTAAAAGTACATATTCTTGTCTTAATGACTAAAATTAAGCATTTTGTAGAGAGATTTAAATTATGAGGTTGTTTACAATTTTTCTTCTCTTAGCTAGTGTCTTAATGGTAGCAAATTTGGTGCAGGTAAAACCAATTGAAAACAATCAGTTAAGTGTATATGTTTTCTTATACTATGAATATTTATTTTCAAATTACTTATTCAGTAGCTTAATAGTATTTGTTCGCAGCTTTTGAAAATGATTTCCAAATAAAGCTTGTAGATGGGTAACTATTATCATGCACTCAAGTAGTAAAAATACTATCTGAGGTGCAATAATGGGTTTCTTTTGGAAATCTCTGCTGTATGAGCTACTCCTTATAACATAAAGAAAAAAGGTATCATTTTTCTCTGATGATTCTGGTTCGTTTCTTTTGAAGGATATCTGTTCATGAAACTATTTATCTATGCTTGAAAACCTCCTTTTATAACCAGGCAAAAAACTTGGAGTTTTTTTTTAAATGACTACTATGTGATTTTTCTGAAAGTTTGTTCTTTTCTGAAAGTTTGTATGGGGTTCTTGAAAATGCAGATTCCCTTCATTATTTCACTTATCTCTTTCTCTGCTTAATCTATAGAATAATGCCTGTTATTCTCAGAAAATGTTTGCTAATTTCCTAATCCATTTTAAATGAAAATATTTGACCAGAACACTCCTCGCCTTTCAAAATGACTGCTGTTCAAATGCTATAACAATTAATAAACATAAACTACAAAGTAACTTAAGGGAAATAGCTAACACTTGCTGAGCACTTGTGATGTGCTGAATGTAATTCTCATGGGGTAATACTGTTATCATTCCTCCTCTACAGCGGGAGAGATGTGAGCAGTATTAAACAACTTGCCCAAGGTCACCTAGTTAGAAAGTGGCAGAAGCAAGACTTGAAGTAGAGCAGCTCCAGTGCCCATGCTCTTTGTCACTGTCCTCTGCTACAGATCTGCCCAATGCCAAAATTCTTTCACTACAAACTCAGTTTTATACCTGGTTTATAAAATCTTCCATGATTTCCTTAATTATATCAGAGGAAACCATCGATCCACCAGAGAGGAAAGCTTGCTCTGTTTCTATTTGTTTGGTGTCAAAGAATGATCTTATAAATTAGTGCCTACACTGTGGAAAACATTTAGAGTGTTCAAACTTGGTATAAAGAAGAAGTGTTCCCAAGGGCATGAGATTCTGCAAGATTTAAAAAGGTCTTTGGTGGAAAGTGGTTCAATGGCCAGGTGATTTGGGGGAACACTGCATTTAACAAGCCTTGATCGCAAAATTTCCTAGAGCCTTTTGAGGACTGCGTATTAGGGAATTCTAAACTCATTTGATAGAGAAGCTCTCTGGGAATAAGTGTTCTGAAGAAATACCTGAAATGCCAGCAATAACTAAGTTAGAAGTAACTGAGAGCATCCTCGTCTATTGTAAAAGATTTACCAGCTCTAAAAGGTAGTATGGTCCTTCTGGTTTGTGCATGTCTTTCTGTCATCCAACAACCAACTTCTCAATCTTTGTGATTGTTTCCAGCTAACAATTGTACATATAACTTAAATTAGTGATATTTTTCTCATTTAATCGTAGGAATTCAACTCTACTGGCCAAAAAAAAAACAATTTATTTTCTCTGGTAGTTGCTATTCTTAATCAGTTTCAGAATTACTCTATTAAAGAAGTATTTGAGTAGCTGCTATGTGACAGGCGTTACAACTGCAATAAACAATAGAGAAGGTTTCTGTTCTCTTGGAGTAGAGCCTGATGACCTAAAATAAGGAGTACACCTCTGGCCTTCATAGTGGGGAGAAATTTAGTACAGAATAGCCAGTATGGCCCCTTGCCTTACAAAAGACTTGGGGCTTAAACAACCGCCCAGTGTGCCACTGAGACCTGTACTTGACTCTTTTTTCATTGCTCTCTGCATATTCTTCCAGCTATCTTGCCTATCCACAGACTCAACTACTTGCTGTGTGCTGGCAGCCCTTATACCCATCGCAGATTCGAGAAGTTTCTCACTAGACTCATCCACCTAGATCTTGCACCAGCATTTCAGTCCTGACATGTCTACAACCGAATTCTTCCTCCTAGAAACTGTTTTTTTCCCCTGTGCATCCAATCTTAGAACACATAGCTATGATAAACCCAGTTATCCACGCCAGTTGACCCCAACCTCCACATACCATGAGTCATCAAAAACTGCCCATTTGTCTTCGTCAGTACTTCTCTCAGCCTCTACTAATACTTCCTTAGTTGAAGCACGTGCATCTCCTTTTTGGACGTTCTAATAGTCCCCTCACATCCATCATTCTCATGACCAAATAAGTGTTCATTCTTAAATGTTAAATGTAAATGTTTCTCTTTATATATTGTGTGTGGGGGGGAGGTCCTCAAGACCATCCTCAGTGTCACAATTCACTAGGAGGACTCGCAGAATTCAGGGAAGCTATTATGGTTACAGAGAAAGGATACACATTAAAATCGACAAAAGAAAAAGGCACATAAGACTGAGTCCAAGATATACCAGGCTCACGCTTCCAACTGTCTTCTCCCAGTGGAGTTGCATGGACAGCACTGAATTCTTCCAGCAATTCTACAAACTGCGAGAAGTATTGACAACCAGGAAAGCTCACCCAAGCCTTGGTGTCAAGGTTTTTTGTTTTTGTTTTTGTTTTTCAACTTATTTAAACTGAAAAAAAAAAACAAACCCAACCCAGTTCACTCATTTCTCTTACCTCTTGCAACCACCAATCTACTCTCTGTATCTATGAGCTTGGTTTTTCATTTGTTTCTCAGATTCCATATATAAGAGAAACCATATGGTACGTGTCTTTCTTTGATTTGTTTCTCTTAGCATAACACCCTTGAGGTCCACCCATGTTGTCGCAAATGGTGAGATTTCATTCTTTTTTATGGCTGAAAATATTGTATTTTATATATATATATATATGTATGTATATATATATGTATGTGTGTGTGTGTGTGTGTGTATATATATATATATATATAAAATACAATATTATGGACACACTTAACATTGTTTCCATATCTTTGCTATTGTAAATAATGCTATAATAAACATGAGGGTGCATAAATCTTTTCAAATTACAGTTTTTGTTTTCTTTGGATAAATACCCAGAACTGGAATCATTAGATCATAAGGTAATTCTACTTTTAATTGTTTTAGGAACTTCCACATTGTTTTCAATAATGGCTGCACCAATTTATGATCCCACCAACAGTGTATAAGGGTTCTCTTTTCTCTTCATCCTCGGCAACTTATTTCTTGTCTTTTTGATAACAGCCATCTAACAGGTGATATCTCATTGTGGTTTTGATTTGAATTTCCCTGATGATTAATGTTGAGCCAACATTTTCATTGACCTGTTGGCCATCTGTATATCTTCCTTGGAAAAATATCTATTCAGATCTTCTGCCCATTTTTTAATTGGATTGTTTGTTTTTTGTTTTGTGGTTTTTTTTTTTGTTTTTTTGCTATTGAGTTATATGAGTTCTTTATACATTTTGGATATTAACCCATTATCAGATATATGATTTGCATTTACAGTCCCCCATTCAGGAGGTTGCCTTTTCATTTTGTTGATGGTTTCTTCCACTTTGTAGAAACTTTTTGTTTAATGTGGTCCTATTTATTTTTGCTTTTGTTTCCCTTGCCTTTGGAATCAGAGCCACAAAAATATTGCTAAAACTCATTTTGAGGAGCTTACTGCCTATGTTTTCTTCTAGAAATTTTATGGTTTCAGGTCTTACATTCAAGTCTTCAATCAATTTTAAGTTTTGTGTATGGTATAAGATAGTGGTCTAGTTTCTTTTTTTGTGTGTGTTTTTTTTATGTGTGTGTGTGTGTTTTTTGCATGTAGCTAACCATTTATTGAAGAGACCGTCCTTTCTCCATTGTCCATTCTTGGCTTCTTTGTTGTAATTTAATTTGGGGGGTCTCAGTCCTATTTCATTAACCTATGTGTCTGTTTTTATGCTAATACCATACTGTTTTAATTATGATAGCTTTGTAATATAGCTTGAAATCAGAGAGTGTGATGCCTCCCGTTTTGTTCTTCTTAAGATTGCTTTGACTATTCAAGATCTTTCATGGTTCCATACAAATTTCAGAATTGCTTGTTCTATTTCTGTGAAAAATACCATTGGATTTTTGATAGAGATTGCATTGAATCTGTATATTGCTTTAGACAGTATAGACAATTTAACAATATTAATTCTTCCAATTAATGAGCATGGGATATTTTTTCATTTACTTGTGTTTTCAATTTATTTCAATAATGTCTTGTAGTTTACAATATACAAGTCTTTACTTCCTTGGTTAAATTTACTCCTAGGTATTTTTTTGGTGCAATTGTAAATGGGATTGTTTTCTTAAATTCTCTTTCTGATAGTTTTATTAAAGAAATGCAACAATTTTTACATATTTTATATCCTGCAACTTTACTGAATTTGTTTATTAGTTCTAACAGTTTTTAATGGAGTCTTTAGGATTTTCTAAATATAATATCATATCATCTGCAAATAGTAACGGTTTTACTTCTTGCCCAATTTGGATGCCTCTTCTGTCTTTTTCTTACCTAAGTGCTCTGGCTAAGACTTCCAATACTATGTCGAATAAAACTAGTGAGAGAAGACATCCTTGTCTTGCTCCTGATCGTAAAGGAAAAGCTTTCAGCTTTTCAGTGTTGAGTATGATGTTAGTTGTGGGCTTATCATATATGGCCTTTATTATGTTGAAGTATGTTCCCTCTATACTTACTTCATT
The DNA here is from genome assembly GCF_902729225.1 of Pteropus medius. Taxonomy (NCBI): domain Eukaryota; kingdom Metazoa; phylum Chordata; class Mammalia; order Chiroptera; family Pteropodidae; genus Pteropus; species Pteropus medius. The sequence continues at coordinate 13,766,454 of NW_024349798.1, forward strand.
GAGAGGTTTTTTTTTTAAATCAGAAATGGATGTTGAATTTTGTCAAATGTGTTTTCTGCATCTATTGAGATGATAGTATGATTTTTATTTTTCACTTTGTTAATGTGGTATATCACATGACTGGCTTGTGGATGTTGAACCATTCTTGCATCCCTGGAATAAATCCCGATTCATCATGGTGTATAATCCTCTTAATGTATTGTAGAATTCAGTTTGCAAATATTTTGTGAGGATTTTTGCATCTATATTTTGCAATATAGGGATATTGGCCTATAATTTTCTTTTTTGTGTATGGCGTTCTTATCTGGTTTTGGTATCAGGGTAATGCTGGCCTTGTAAAATGTGTTTGGCAGAGCTCTCCTCTCTTCTATTTTTTTGAAAAGTTTGAGGAGGATTGCTATTAATTCTTCTTTCAATGTTTGGTAGAATTCACTAATGAAGTCCTATGGTCCTGGACTTTTATTGGAAGGTTTTTGATTACTGATTCAATCTCTTTCATCACGACTCAGTCTGTGTAGGCTGTGTATTTGTAGAAATTCATACATTTCTTCTGGTTGTCCAATTCGTTGGTGTATAACTGTTTCTAGAAGTCTCATGATCCTTTGTATTTCCATGGTATGTTCTAACAGCTCCTCTTTCATTTCTTTACTTGAGTCTCTTTTTTCTTGATGAGGATAGCTTAAATATTTGTCAATTTTGTTTATCTCTTCAAATAACCTGCTTTTAGCTTCATTGATCTTTTCTATTGTCTTTTTAGTCTCTAGTTCATTTATTTCCTTACTTTTACTACCTTTGGGCTTCATTTGTTCTTTTTCTAGTTCCTGGAGGTGTAAAGTTAGGTTGTTTGAGACTTTTTTTATTTCTTCAGGTAGGCATTTATCCCTATGAACTTTCCTCTTTGAAACGCTTTTGCTGCATCCCATGAATTTTGGTATGTTACATTTCCATTTTTGTCTCAAGGTATTTTTTTTTTCTTTTGATTTCTCTTTGACCTATTGGTCAGTAGCATGTCATTTAAGCTCCACGTATTTCTGAATTTTCCAGTTTTCTCCATGTAATTAATCTCGTTTCACACTATTGTATTTGGAAAAGATGTTAGACAGGATTTCAATTCTCTTAAATTTATTAAGACCTATTTCGTGGCCTAACATATCTTGGAAAATATTCCATGTGCACTAGAGAAGAATGTATACTCTGCTGCTTTTGGATGGAATGTTCTGGAAATATCTATTAATCCATATGGTCTAACATGTCATTTAAGGCTGATGTTTCCTTACTGATTTTCTGTCTGGATGATTTATCTATTAGGGTACTGAATTCTTCTATTATTATATTGCTGTCTATTTCTCCCTTTAGGTCTGTTAATATTTGCTGTATATATTTAAGTGCTCCTCCAGGGTTCTTATTGGAGGTCAGTCATGTAAGGAACATGACTGATCTTAGCTACTCAGTCTTCAGCTCCCTAACCAAGGTCAAATTAATATAGTATAATCAAAAGCCCCTAAATATACAAAAATAGGCACTCACCAAAAATAACATTATTAGCATAAACTACCTGGTATGGCCCAAAGCCCAGGTATATAAAAATTTTTCTTATTAGGCAACATATTCTAAAGGCTCAAAAGTTATCTCCCAAGAGTTGTCAAGGGCCAGTCCTGATGACTTAACTTTTTAGCATACATTTCTTTCTCTTTTTCTTTCTTTCTCTTTTTCCTTTCTTTCTTCCTTTCTTTCTTTCTTCTTCCTTCCTTCCTTGCTTCTTTCTTTTTTTTTTTATTACATAAATTAACCCATTTATTCTAGGCTAGCAATATTTCAGATTGTGGAGCTTCTACTGGTCTTTCAATTCCTTCAGTCTTCTGATGGCAGACTTTATTGTGATGGCAGAAGTGGTGTTGTAGGTCCAGAAACCACCAGCTACTGTTTTCATGCAGGAACCACAGTGCCAGATCCCCACACCTCCTCTCTTCATCTTGGTTTTGCCACAGAAGGAGCCAAGTGTACTTGGCGTGCTGGCTGATTTTAATTTTCTTCACCATTTTTCCGAGGGAGGTGCCATAATGGATCCTGTATTTACCAACGATTCTGACTTTCTTGGTGCATTTAGCCATGTTGCCGCCAACTAGGTCAGAACCCACAGAGGAACCATTTCTTTAACTTAAACCTCTTGAAGATTTGTTCTGCTGCTCTCAGGATCAAACCGCAAATCATAAGTCTATTATATAAAGTTCTATATAATCTGGGCCCTGCCTCCCTCTTCAGCTTCTTCCTTTCTAGCCTCTCTCCTATTGACAGAACTCAGCTTTCATCACAGCCATACTAAATTCCTTGCCATTGCCCATATATGATTTCGCATCACTCCATGATGCCTTGACATTTACTACTATTTTGTCAAGCTAGAATATGCCTCCCACTTCTGCCTAGCATATACCAGTCATGTCTTAGAACTAAGCCCATATGTTGCTAGGAGGCCATTCCTATTTATTCCCTGTCATCTCTCCATCCATTCTCTCACATTGTCACCTGTGTCTACCTGTATAGTCATAGCAATAAAACTTTATTGCATAGATTTAATTAAACAATTGTCATCCTCTACTAGATTAAGCTGTTTGAAGGAGGGCCTGATATAGCTGATATGTCTGATTCTCAGTATGTAGGTATTTGAAAACTTTGAAGCCCTGTTCCCAGATTCCTAATCTTATGCATGTCCCACAACTCTAGACTGCATTATGAAGTTGCCCTAAACTTTAAAAGCACTATTTAAAGCATCCTAATGTGTAAAAGACATCTGTAAACTTCTTGGACATGCATGATTTTGTAGAACTTGATGAAATAAGTTTCTCATTAAGTTATAAGCTGATCGAAGGGCCTGTTTGGGGGCATTTCTCTGTACTGAGAGTTTATCGAAAAGTAAAATGAACAAGTGCAATCATCCAATGACAAATTTGAAGGATAACTGTAGGGCCTATAAGTCTTGGGGAGGAGAATACAGAGTGTTCTGATCATCCTCCTGGGGAAACTGAAATAAGAGAAGGTATGGAAGCTCATACCACAAAAGGAATGTCTACTAGAGACAGCCTTGAGTTTCCATTTCTCTGTCTTTCCATTGAACCATAGGGGTCGAAGACCTGTAACCTGGAAGTCAAAAATCAAATTTTAAGTGTTCCAGGCCTGATATCTGAGTTGCGCTTACATTCCTGAACTTACACGTATTCTGGCTTTAGAATGAGTCCACCTAAATGTCCTCAGATGAGGTCTCAAACTTTTTCCCTGGCATCTGTTCCTCAACAAAGAATATGACTTCTTCAGAAAAATGGTAAATGAGGAGATACTTCATTTCTCTACTCAGGTGGCTGTGAATTCTGGCCCTATGGGGTACAGGCCTGAAGCAGCTTAATGGACATTAGCTGTTATGCCACATCCTGTACTAAGTCTGCTAATTTAATCCTCTCAGCTGCCAAATGGGGTGGGTATCCTGTTCCTGAGTCACAAAAAGCCTATGCTATCTTGGCTTCCTGACAGATTATTTAACAGCTGATACCATCTAACACTGAGACCTTAAGAAATGTTGTATTTAAAGCAAGTTCAGAAATGGCCACTCATATAGACACTTCATTCACATGAAGTAATTCAGATCATTACCTGGATAACCAATGATCGTGGCTCAAACTGCTGATTCTTATGTTCATAAGGATTTTATTTTCTATTGCTATGTTTATAAAGTATAAAATGACTTGCCATGTAGTGAAAATTATGTTTGAGAAAAATATACAAAGCTTACTCTTGTTTCATGTACTCCTTAGCATGCCTCAGGAAAAGAGTATATCCTAGTTTCAAAAGAAGTTCATTGGGATTTGTTCAATAAATTCATGACAGATTGCTTCCTGAAGTTGCCTAAAGCCATACAGAACGGAAGCTAGGAATGCTCTTCTCTTGAAGATCTTTCACTGAAGATATTCTAGATTATCCTAGAACATTATCTTTTTAATACTATTTCCAGGAAACCAGATAGAGTAGAACCCTAGTCTGACCAGTAATGTTCATTATGAGTACAATATGAATGTACTGAAAACAATGTCCTTCCAAACTGAGAAGTTCTTGAGTAAGCCTTTAAACTGTATTTGTAATTCCTTCTCTCTTTTTCCTGCCACCAGCAAAACCTCACCATGCCTAGGATCCTACGTGCTCTTAACTTGAACACCATGTTGCAAGAGATTCAGCATGCAGGGAAGTTCTTGATTCAGCACCATGAATTCCTCATTCTCCTTACATTAGGATATTCACTGTTCACTATTGGAATGGCTTTGTCAAGTGATGACTGGATAACTTTTATTCTTGGACTAGTTTTTCTTTGGGTACTGATACTAAACATATGAACATTATAGTACAACAATGGAGAAGGTGAGTTCAAGGCAAGCGAAGCATTACTATGTCTAACTACAGAATGAACCTCCAACCTAATGTGGACTGCAAGAGTCATGATGAGCCTATCATCCACTTTTGGGTGCAGAGCCAGGCCTCAGATGTATCTTAATATTATTAACTCTTCTTAAACCTGAAATTTTAGCCTTTAAGCTACAGCAACAAAAATTTTGCTTCTATTCAGCTTTTCTTATATCATGTTTGAGGCAGAGGGAAAATTCTTCATCTTGATAATTCCAAGTTCTCTCCAAATGTAAGTAAGTGGTACAATAAAGTAATCAACAAGAGAGGCGGGTTTAGGGGGAATTTCTTCAGAGCCAGTTTACAAAACCTTTCCTGGGTTCCGGAGTCAGTGCCCTCCAGAATAAAAAAGGGCAAAATCACTGAGCCTATGTGCCTATGTAACTTTAAAACAACCCATCACTTAAAAAGTAAAAGTCAAGGGGGACTCAACGTTTATAGGCTTTGCTACTTATAGAGAGCACAAATTAGGTGGGCCCCAGAAAACATGAACAAAACCAATACAACGATCCCTGTTTATTAAACAGAAACTACTTGGGCAGTGCCTTTTGTCCATTCTCAGGATTCTGATATTGCTGATAATATGTATGTGTGCCGAGGCCTACGGTCATTGCCTTTTTCTCCCAGAGTATTTTCTCTTCTCTTACAGTCCACCCCAATGAAGAAAAGAGCAGCAGAGCCAGGACCCATTAGACCCAGATAGACATCTTGTGGTTCTCATCTGGGGCAATTTCGTTTCCTGGAGAACACTTGCTGATTTCTAAAGTCACTTTTGGTTATCACACCCTGGAGAGTGTGGTGGGAGGAGGGAGGTTCTACTGGCATTTCTGATGGGTAGAGCCCAGAGTGCTACTCGATGTCCAGTACAAAGGATAGCCCTCTCACACCAAGGAATTATCTAGGACCGTACTGATCCAAAAAATTAAAAAGAGTCTACGGCCATGCTACCCTGAATAAGCCCGATCCCGTCTGATCTCAGAAGCTAAGCAGGGTTGAGCCTGGTTAGTACTTGGATTTGAGACCACCTAAAAAGACCAGGTGCTGTAGGCAGGAAAAATAAAAAAAAAAAAGGGGGGAATTGTAAGCTGACAAGGTCCTGGCAATCTGTGATGTCAACCAAGGGTTGCCTTGCCTAAAAAATAAAAAGAAAAAAAAAAAAGGAAAAAAAGGAACAAAGCTAGAAGGAACAAAAAGAACTGCAAGATGATCATTGTTCTGAAACATACTCTATTCTTATCAAAATGTGAATCATATTGGTTCTCACAGGATCACAAAACAGGATGATGGGAGGACACACTATCACTATTCCTCTATAGTAATGTGTAGCTGGGATTAAAAATAATGGACAACACTGCAATTTAATTTCACACTGTAGTTTAATAACTCACAAAAATGCTATGTCCCTGACACAAGCACAAAGTGATTAAAAAGTTATTATTAAAAGGAAATGAGACTTCTTAGAGAGTAATTGTAAAGAATAAAAGGTAAAAGTCCTTCCTGACAACCCCATTCCTCACAGTGAATACCCTTAATAACCATTTGCACATTATTTTTTTCCCCAAAAGATTTCTTTTTATTCATAATGTAAAAGTTTCCTAATTAATCATTTAATACTTTATCCCAAAGTCCACTGTCTAATCCTAATGAAAATCTATCCAGCCTCTGGTACTAGCCACAAATTTGAGGGCTCACAAGTAGGAATTCAGGAGTGAGAAATCTCACATATAAAAGCCATCAGGCCTTGAAGAAGGTTTCACAGGCCTGGCCATTATTTCACAAGACACACTCCTTCTTCCCAACTTCTCTTCAGGGTTCCATATGCCCAAAAAACAAGTGGAAAAAAAAATACATATTTGATTACATATTTGATTCCACTATCTACATCATCCCATGTTCAGACAACTATCGAATCCTATTATTTCTTCCTTCATTCAAAAAATACTTTATTAAGAGACTATATGCCAAGTTCTATGCTAGGCTGTGAGAATATCAAGATAAATAAACATAGTTCTTGCCCTCAAGCATATAGCTTGCAATGTAGGGAAAGACAAGTGACCAAATAAGTAAAATAAGATTTGATTTTTAAATCTGGATGGCCATTCCACTCTTCCAAACTACTCCAAACTGAAGAATGTGAGGCCATGGATTAAAGCAATGGTTTTTAAGTCTTTGGTTACATATTAGATTCACCTAAGAAGATTAAAAAAAATACTGATACCTGGGCCCTATCCAAGACCAATTAAATAGACTCTTTGCAGATGGGGCCCAGACATCAATCAGTTTTTGCTATAAATTCTCCAACTGTAATGTGTAGGCAGAGCTAAGAATCGCTGGCTTAAAAAATGTCCCATCATTTAGTCATAGTACATTAGCAGTAGGTAAAACAAAAGAGAGATCAATGGCTCCCAACTAAAGAACATTATTAATGTAAAATAAATCTATTATTTCCAAAATTTAAACACAGGTACTATCCTGGACAGTTAACAAGTAGTTGCTCATATTTCTTCTAGTTAATAAATTCCTTCTTGGCCAATAAATGAATAATTAAATTATTGACTTAAGGGGAAAAAACTAATCTGGTGCGAAAATAGCTTCCTCTGAGAAAATATGGTGTTAATATAATTATCTAACCAAACTTTCACCTCATATAAAAGAGCTGACATCCCATTGCTCTTTAACATGCCACTGCTGGTTGTGCTATTTGGCTTGAAAGGCTTTGATCTGTGTTCTTGTATAGGAACTATTTTTTTACTATCAAGTAAATAAAACAAGCATTTCTTTCACAAAAGTAACTTTTATGAGTACTTACTAAAAAATATTATTTGGCTAAAAAACACTGAAAAACACAGGTATAATTTCTTCTAAGCCTTGTCCAACTTGAAGAATTAATTCAATAATCTTCTTATATAGCGTTAAACCTTTAGCAGCTCTTCATAAAACTTTTGATATGGTATTCTTTTAACATTTTAAACCTTAAAAAGTTTTGCCTGTATCAGGCAAGGTAACTTGAATTTTCTTCTCATATCTGATGATAGAATTTAATTTTATTAAAGGACATTGTTTAATTTTTGGTTTGTAACAGCTATTTTAAAGTCTGCTTCAGGATCCTTCAGTAGGAATACAATGGTGAACAAGATAGATGCTGGTCCCAACTTAGAGAGATTTCAAGCCTGTACTTTAAAGGACACACTGTAAAACTTCAGACTATAAAACCCATTGGGCTAGAGAGGACCTCAGGACCGTGTTTTTTTAAACTTGCATGTGACCCATTAATAGAAGCTCTCTCAGATGTCTCTTGTCAATTCTACCTTCTTAACAATTTTTTTGTCAGGCACTAATTCTACATCCTACTACTGATGCTTCAGTTCGTGTTCTTAACACTCCTCTCCTGAAATTACTGCATGAATCCTAATTAACTGGTATCCTTGGTGACAAGTTTGCTGTCTTCAATTTCTCTTTCATACTATCTAACAGGGCACTCTCTAAAACTGTAAATCTGATCATATCATTCCCTGGCTTAGGGCCTGTCTGTGGTTTTCCCCTATTCACAAAAGTCTAACTAACCTCTATATCATGTCATAAACCCCTTGACAATCAAACCCCTTCTGGCCTCATCTCACCGCTTGTCTCTCCACCTCATTTCTCTAGCACTCTCCCCAAATTCAGAGGCATCCACATCAACTAAACTGGCAGTTTCCTTAATATGCCAGTATTTTCCCTCTTCTTTGCTCATACAACTGCCCTACCTTGCTGAAAGACCCATTACTCACGCGGGCCTTTCTTTCCTCAGTATATTCATGCTTAGAACTTAAAAGTTCCACTTCTCTGCACTTTACCACCAATTTGCTCCACTGTCCCTTGTATGTACTTCTATTCTAGCCCCTATAAGACAAATTTGATGCCTTGTGGCTCTCACCGTCTTAGGCTGTAAGCTGTTTCTATGCATTTGGAGTCACAGCATTCAGCACACAGTAAGTCTTAGAGCCATATCTCCTTACTTCCAGTCCACTACACTATTCTGTATTACATACTGACTTGAAATCTAATGGCCATATGACCTTGAACAAGTTGGTCTTCATAATTTCTTCAACCATAAAACACAGATAATAGAACCTAGTTCATAGGACTGTTGTGAGAATTAAATGACTATGCAAATAAAGGGATTAGAGTATAGTATCTGACACATAGAAAGCAACTCAAGTGAAGCTATTACTATTACCATAAACCTTTTAGTGATACAAGAAAATTTATCTTAGTGTATAAAGAGCTTATGGAAACTCCCAAGAACTACAAAAGATTTTATGAAGATGTAGACTGACAAATTTAGTTTAAAAAGAAGGGGTACGATCTTGGCATAGAGCCTTATATTGGGGACACTGCTTATTACTGAGAACTTCATTGTAATACAAATGGAAAACATGACTGTCCCATGCCTAAACTAAAAATAGACAAACAGAAGAGGAAACACTCTGTAAAATACAACACAGTGCTTTTCTTCTGGACAATTAACTCCTTTCTTGAAAAATCTGGTTGTTATAGTACACAAAAGATGGCCAGTGGTGAATCTTCCATTTACAGAGTTCTTCCACTGAGCCCCCAAAGTTGAAGAACTGCAATTTTACTAGACCCATAATTTTTAGACTCTAAAATTACAAAGGTTTCCTGACACTGTTAACTTGTCCTACTGTTGTTTTGTTTAAATAATAGCATGTTTGTCACAGAAAAGTATGTAATTCAAACTAATATGTACTTTCTTTAAAATGCCTACATTATATACTTTGGTGTTACAAAACATGTTAAGTGTATACTTATCTATCGTATATTATAAACTGGTTTTTTTGATCTATGTCCTACAATGCTTCTCTAAAAAGCTGGTCATTCTAGACTAGGAATAGGTTTACATTTTTTTTAAAAAAGACATTTCACATGATGGCTGAACATTTTTAAAAGACTAGTTTTATAAAAATATATATATTCTAAAGGCAAGCTGATTCACTTTTACTGGCTCTCTTATCTCCTCAAAATCCTTGATTTTATTTTGATACTATATGTATTTGGGGGGTGGGAGGTGAGAGGGCAGTAATTCAACAAAATCAAATATTTGCAAGTCAAAGAAATATTCAAAGATTGGAAGAATGTAAACAGAATTTGTGACCATAGAGAGGCAATATTTCATTATGATGTTTTTCTAAAATAAAAAGGTTTAAAAATATTCAAACTGATATTTTACTAGATGATGCCTAGCAGAGAGCAATGAAATCAGAGAATTAAAAAAATACTTTGCCAGTGATTTTAGATGTTGTTGTTTCATATGAAAAAAATACACCTCTTAGAGGATCACAAGAAAGCATTGGAAGCCTAAATCCTAGAATCTTTCTAGATTTAGATGAATTTATAATTTATAATGATGTTGATGTAGCTAATGATAGACAGGGATCTGTGCCTTATTTCTGTAACAGAATTTAAAAGGAATTTATATTGCTAGTAGGAAATCTCAGTAGACTTGAAATCGTTGAGAATATAAGAAAAACACTTTTCCTTACTTTTGATTGTGAAAGAGATGTAACCCATCATAAACAAATGTGTCAGATTATAAGGTATGTTCACACTGAGTACTGTCATAATAGAATAAAGATATAGTAACCTGATTGAAGTAAAAAAAGTCTTTTCCATATGAATAAGCTTAGGAAATTATCAACTGGAAAAAAAAATGATATTGACATACAGATTGTATGTCAATATCATTTTGTATTGACATACAAAAGCCAGAAAAAATGATAACGGAGCAACTATGGCAGGTGTATAAAAGGGTAGAAGCCATCATCTCCTCCCCACAATGATTATGCCACGTTTGTGCCTTGCTCTGCTCATAATTTTATGTGCAAAACTTCTGTGTCTGAATTCAAATATGATAACCATTTTAACTATTTTATAAAGAACTTAAAGAATGTTTTTGCACATTCGATGATCAGCTGGGCTATTCTTATGTCTGTTCTAAAAACCTTTTAGACACATAAGGATACCCAATGGACATCAAGACGAGATGCAATCAGGGCATTTCCACACAAATTAATATTCACCCAATACTAATATATGTAATATCAAATGAGGAAATACACTATGATGAAATCGAAAGCATCTTGGTGCAAATAGACCGCACATTTTTATGCAACTTATCCATGTGGGATATTCTGAATCAAGTGTTAAAAGATCATAAAATCCTTCAATGAGAAAACCTGATAATATATAAAGCTTCATACTTATTTGAAGGCCTATCTCCTAATTACAACAAAAGAAAGTAATTTTGCAAGTATCTTGATGCATATAAAACTTCAGCAACACATGTGAATATACTCTCTGAATTAGAAAATCAAACAAAAGAAACTGGAAATGTATGAATCACTGGATTAAACTACCAGTTATTACAAGAGGCATACTTAAAAGTATTAGGATATTATAGACATTCTCATTTCACTTTTGAAATGGAAATATAAAAAAATTAAACTGTCTTCATATTTTAATTGGTGAAAAATTAATTTTCAATGAATACATCTGATTTATAACAGCCACTGACTTAGCTCTCAAATATTCTGCTGACTTGTCTAAAATTTCATGTTCAATTATTTTAAGCAGGATGCAATATCAATGATTTGCATTTTAAAAATCACCATCATGTTTTGATCCTCTAAAATTGATTCACAAATTTTGCTTAGCGTATTCTTATCTAAATTTGGAAATGGACTTCATATATTTTTTTAATGTTGAGGTACTGTGAAAGATGTTTCAGTAAGTTTAAAGTAATTAAAAATTAAAATTATAAAACATGGCAATTCTGTTCATTTAAAAGAAGATACACTAAGAAGTGTATTTTTAAAATATTATTGATGTTTGCTTCTATTAAGGCCAGGAATGTAAAATTGTAATAAATTTTGGTTTTGGTATATTATATTTAAACTTAAAATAATGTTTTAATATATGTACTTTTCAGTATTTTTTCAACTACTTTAACATTGTAGGAAAATTAACAATTTAAAAACTAGTAAGAGTTATGTATGTACTGACATACACTTTTTCTTTCACTTCTGGATTCAGTATGACTTGGCTGGGCACTGGCCATATACCCTACTTACTTTCCTGGAAGGTCCCAACACTTCATATATTCATTTCCTGACTTGATGTATTTCCCTTTTTCTAAATTTGTAGTAGGATTTCTCTCCAGCAACAATCCTGAGTCTGTAAACAACAACAACAACAACAAAACTATAGCATGCTAAATTTGGAGTCATCAAATCTCTCAATAAATGGATACTTTTGTAAAATAAATCTTGCTAAAATATTATATGAGAAAGCAAAGAATAAAACTCATGGGAACAGCCCAGAAAAATGAAAGGTTTCGGTGCTTGCTAATTGAGAAATGTGTCTCTACAGAAGGCTCCACAAAGCAGTCAGAGCTACAAGAAGAAAGCTTTTAAGTCACTATTGACAGGGCACCAAGTTCGTCCCACAACCAGGAGGCACCTCTTTCAGGAGGCATGTCCTAGTACCACTAAGGTAACAAGGATTTCATGCTACCTTACATGTGTATAGGCCCATCAATGCTTACTCAATAAGAACAGTGTTCTCTCCCTCTCTTTTATATTGGTATAAAGGAGTCTTTTGCTGGCAGAATTGTTTTATTTCCCCAACCAAATGAAGGAGTCCTTCTCAACACAAATTTTCTAATAAAGTATCCCTAATGTCAAAAGAAAGCAAGCCGAGATCCTGGAGATACAACTCAAAGCTGTGTCTTTTATTATGTTAAATATTTACAGATTTTCTATTCTACTCCATATCTTCATGCTTATTTTGATATATTAAAACAGAATAAGGGTGGCTCCATAGTGTAGTGGTTAGCACATCTGTTTTACACGCAGAAGGTCCTGGGTTCGCGTTCCAGGTAGAGCCACGGACCATGCTCCAGGCCCCAGGTGCACGCCCCAGCATGTGGGAGGAGATGCCCTGCCTTCAGAGATCCAGTTCTTAAGGGGAAACCGCAACATCCATAGGTCAGGGGTGGAACTGGGGAGGGATTAAAGAGGTGGGGAAAAAATAAAATAGAGTAGAAAAATATAAAAGTAAATATTTCATATGAAAATTTCTCAAGTTTCTTACCAATAGGAACTGAAGTTCCTGGGAGATGTATCATGTTCCTATACAGTGAAACTGTGTAGACTGTGGCACATTAACTAATATTCCTGAGTAGTCCACAGTGAATAAACTTAAATCTTGGGTACTGAGCCCAAAATTTCTGCTTATTCATTTTATATACCAAAAGCCATAGTTTGTTTTTGTAATATTGTTTTAAAGTACTTACTACCAAGGACAATCGACATTGTAGGAAGATGGACCGTATTTTGTGACATCAGGTACTCCTTAGCATACTTCATGGGTACCCAGGTTCAGAAGCGGTCTGATTGGTTCAAGTTCACGAACCATTGCTTCCCAAACTTGTAGAAACACCTTTAAAAAGAAATAAGTAGCTTTGTAATGCATTTTAAAAAACAAAGGACTGATACTGGGTGTTTGGCGGGTATAGAGGAACCCTCTATACTACCTTTACAACTTTCCTGTAAGTCTAAGTCTATTTTAAAAATTATTTTTTTTTAATTCTGCCTTTTTGAGGAACCAAGGGCTAGTACTTGCCTATATGACTTTTCATTTATATTATAACCTGAATAACAGCAGGTCTTAAACTTGTTTTAATTTTCCTACGCTCTAGTCTCCTTTGAAATAAGCTCATTTTTGGGCTACTGTAGTTTTTAGGCTTCGATTTTTCCATTTTTGACAGTTTTCCTATCTTACTATGTTGGGAATAGTGGGGAAAGTAATCGTTTTAAGTATTACCCAGGGTCTGGGGGACAAACTGGTCAACGAAAGTGATAACGATCTAAGGGAAGAAACTGGACAGGTAAAAACCCTCATAGAATTCGCCTCCAGCTCGGCTATTAAGTAGAAGTATGTGAGGATCCAGTCATTGCTGGGCAAATAGATAAAAATTGGAATTAACATCTTCTAACGACAGACCCTAATCTAGCCACTTATTCACCAAAACAAAGGAAAACCATTAACTCCTGAGAGTGGCAGCACCCGAGGGCTAGCGGTACTCCAGGCTCACAGGGAAATTACTAGAAGAGGGTCCTTGCCCTGGGCTCTCCTCAGGATCTCGCACTCCTCGTGGAAGGCCGGGGTGCGGGCAGAAGAACGTTGCCAGGTACACCCGCCAAAGACCGGAGAGTTAAATTCTCTACACACAGCGCCTGAAGGGATCCGGCAGCAGGCACGGGGCGAGCCCCGGAGCGACCCACGGAGACGGCTCACTGCGCATGCGGAGGAGCCGGCCGCGCGGTCGGCGGGTCGCACCGCGCACGCGCACGCGCCGTTCTCCTGGGCGGCGCCCTTTTTCCTTACGGCAGGTGAAAGGCGGCTACGCTTTCTCGCCCTTTGGCCCCGCCCTCTGCGCGGCTCACCCGCCAGCCGTTGCATGGGGACCCAGGGGCCACTACAGGCCTTTGGCTGCGCGGGCTTCCTGGTGTCCTCTGCAAAACTGGCGCTGGCGACAGTGGGAGGTCATGGAGCTTTCAAGAAACTCCGTCGACGAGACGAAGAAGAGGACAGGCCTGGGCCATTGCCGGCATTTTTTCTGGCTGGGCGTCATCTTCGACATCGTGGGCGCGACGGCGCTGTTCACCGGGGCCTTGGCCGACCTGTCCCACTGCGGCCTGCTGCTCTACCTGGGTTCCATCATCGTCTTCTTCAGCCTCCTCTGGTGGGTCTTCTGGTACACCGGCAACATGGAACTGACTCCCGAAGAAGTCTGGAAGGGGCCCTTACACGTGCTCTCCACCACAGTGCTGGACACTCTAAGGCAGAACGTCAGTCACAGGTTCTCTTGGAGCTTCTGCGACGTTTCCACCACCTTTATGCGGATCCGGCGGCTGCGGGCCCGCAGGAGCTTCTTTCGAAGAGCCGGTCCTCTCATTCTGACCGTCACAGGCCAGACAGCGGAACGGACAGAAGAGGAGGACAAGGACAAAGACGGAATGAAAAACATCAAGAAGAGTAGCGATGCCGAAGACTGTGGCAGAGAGGATGTGGGCCCGGAACCAGAAGCTGTCCAAAGTTCAGAAGGAGTTTGCCTCCCAGGTCCTGATGCTGGTCCTCTGGGCCCCGAGGCGGGTCGGCCGACGTTTGTTGAACGACTGTGGACCCAGGAGGTGGAGTCAGAAGTCACTCCATCTCCTCTGAACCAGCCTCTACCTCCAGCCATCCTCACCTCCGTGGTCCCCTTGTCCTCTGCGAGCCAGCCTCCAGTCATTCATGCATCTATAAGCCTCCCCTTGTCCTTTTCAGGTCAGCCTCTGGATACCCTAGCTTCTAAGAACCTGAATATACCCCTGATGGTCTCACAGAGCCACCCCTTGGTATCTGTAGCCCCACAGGGAAATTTCCAGAATCTTTCTCTGGCCCCTCAAACTCAGCCTCAACCTGCTCAGGCTTCCCAAGACCAGGCTCTGGCCACCCCAGTCTCTGTGATCCAGTTTGTGCCGGCCCGGTCTCTTAAAGCCCAACCTGTGGACCTGAGGGTCATCCTGGCTGTCCAGGACTTTCCAGCCTTGTATGAAAACCAACAGGCCCCCCAAAGCAGTGCTTTAGTCCGAGAGATTGCTCTCAGCCAGTCTTCACTTGCCCGGGACATTCCTAAAAAGCCAGTTGCTTAGGCTTTGAAGACTGTACCACCAGCCAGCCAGGAACTAAGTCCCTGACACTGTGTCTCTGCTCCCCAAATCTGTACCACCAGCCAGCCAGGAAATAAGTCCCTGACACTGTGTCTCTGCTCCCCAAATCCCCAGCTCCAGCTTCTCAGGACCAACAGTCAGTGCCCCATGAGAGTGCATCTGCCCCCGCCTGGGAGAAGAACGGTCGCCCTCTCTAGTACAGAACCAATCCCCAGCCATCCGAGTGGCCTCTCAGGCCTCTGCCAAGTAAGTGAGTGCCTTGGAAGGAATTTTCACCCACAGTATTGCTTGATTGCTCCCGGGACTGTGTTCCAGTCATTTCCTCAACTCCTTCTGTTTGAAAAAAAGTTAGTAGAGGTAAAGTGGCCTTTTCTTTCAGGGATTAAATCTTTGAAACTTTGGTAGGTTTTGAAACCTAGGGCCTTGAGCTGTAAGGGTTTACCTACTCCACCAGGTACTAATGTGATCAGTTGCTTTTATTTAGGCCTAGTCTGGAGAAGGAGATAATTAACACTTCTTAGAGCCCTAAAATGGGAGTGAGGAGGGACAGCAGTGTTTCTGAAACAAGATGATTTTAAGTGGTACAGGGACATAGCATTAAATAGCAGTAAGCCCTCCAGAAGGAATGTTACTTTCTTTCAATTCTAGTTTGAGGGTTAGTGATCTCTAACACCTCCTAACGTTTTAGTAGGCAGCAAGTGCACTCAGGATTTAATACCATTTGTGTTAATAAAGTTATTTCAATGGATAACGTCTATTTATGCCAAGTGTTTTTCTACTTATAATAGTGATGGTTGCCTTTTGAAATACATTTAAGTAAAAAAAACACTTTGCATGAGTCAACTTAAAGGTTAAAAAGTTAATTGTAGATGAAATTTGATTCTGAAGTTTGGAAAACATTTGATTATTTGTACTAAATCACATGAGCTTTCTACTAAATCACAAGACCCTTTGTGCTAACCTGTTTGATGAACTTTATGGTTAAAGTTGTTGAAGGTGAATTCCACTTAACTCCCCAAGTCCCTGGCAATTAGAAAGGTAGAAAAGACCATGTGAACATCAGAATTGGTGCCCCTGCTTCTATGTGAATTAAGTGCTGTCATAATAGTATACCTCACTGAGTATCAATTTCCTGGTCTTTCTCTCTAATCCTGTTCTATAAATTACCTGCTCTTTAGTGGGGAGGGCGGAAGAGTATGGGGCATAGCAATCTTTTGGAGATTATGCTATGCTCCTTGTTGCTTAAATGTACCAGCATATTATCCAAGATGTCCATCCTTATTTCATATTGGTTGGTCATTCCCAACATATGCTAAAACAATATTAAGTGGAATTCAAACTTCAAATTCTTAAAATATTTTCTAATTCTCTTTTAAGAGAATGTTTATACATTCTCTCTCTAGATGTGTACACGTATATATATTCCAAAGATAATCTGTACAGGCAAAGCATTTTGGCTTTTTTGGTTTTGTATAATTTGCACACTTGGATTCTAAAATGAAATACATTCAGTGATTTAGTTCTATTAAAAAAAAAAAACAGCAAAATGCTAACAAACAATAATTCCAGAAGGATTTATTATTACTAAAAAAGATGATTAATTTTTTCCCATTAATTCTATTTGTTCAGGTAATTTATATGATTGAAATAATTCTCCTTGTAATTCTTGAAGGAGACTTGAGCACTTACTAAGTGACAGGAATAAAGATGAAAGGATGCAGACCTTGCATATCACAAAGCTTATAGACTTTGCCATTTAACTCAAAGGAGTGACCCTAATGGGAACATTTTAAACAAGGAAGGAGAAAGAGTAGGCTGGTTCCTACTAATAATTCTTAATGGAAGAATTATTTTTTTGACAGGAAGAGCCTTTCACATAATTCATTAACCAGACATTTATTGAATTTCTAACAAGTGCCAGGCATATTAGGCACTGAGGATCTAAAGCTAAAATGTCCCTGCTTTCCAAATGCTCACTGTTTATCAAAGGAAACTAAGGTAGGAATAACGCGAACACAGGCCGATATAACGAGTCTAGTCAAAGTGCTTTCAGAATACAGATGTGGGATGGGTGAGAGATTTTTGAGTTGGATCCTAAAGTAGGTGTTTTTTGAGTGAAGAAGATGGGAAGATCATTGCACATGAAGGGAGAAGCATCAACAGAAAGGGACAGAGGTGGAACAATTGTGGTTTGTTGGAGACATATTTGGGAAAGGATAGCTATAGGCAAGGGCATTTGGGATGCAGAAGTTGGAGAGTGACAGACAGACAGACACACCAATGTCTGAAGGCTTTTTAAGCAGAGTATTTTGTGTTCTTCATTCTACCTGTGGGCTCTGTTATAAAGTAATGGCAGTAGGCCAGTAATTAGAGAATTGCCAAGGTGTCTTCCAGTTCTAAGCTGAAAACAGATTTCTTAGACGTTAGCAACAGTTTCTAACCAAAGCGTAGGCTCCATGGGTATTTATTTAAGAAAACACTTTCATATGTTTATTTACTTGTACCTAACTTTTTTTTTTTTTTTTTTTTTTTTTTGCTACAAGTATAACATCAGGTAGAATAAACACCAAATGTTATGACATTTCTCTCTATGGCAGTAAAATAAGTACTTTCTAACATAGGGGTTGACAGATTTTCTGTTAAGACCCAAATGGCAAATATTGTAGGCTCTATGGCCAAAAAGCAAAATCAAGGATATTATGTAGCTATTTATATATAACAAAAGAGAAAACTCCTTCTCCCCCTGTTTGCCTGGTGTAGGCAGTGCAGTTGCTTTTACCCCAGTTGCATCAGCTGAAGTCATGCACCTGACCAAGAGCAACTGGCCTGAGCGGGAGGGGCCTGGCTGGTCAGGCCCGCAGCCAACACAGTGTATTTCACTGTGCCCCGGTGGCATCCAGATCTGAGGGTGCCATTCTCTCAGAAAACCTGGCCATCTCATCTTGGCCTGCTGGCCTGAGGAGAGACAATTTGCCATGTCTCTGACTCCCAGATTGAGATTCTACTGTCCCGTGCCAGGCATTTGCCAACAGTGGAGTCTACAGGGTATATATAGGTGGTGATGCTTAGGCCCTGAGCAGTTTGCAGGCCAGACAGGCAGGCACTGGGTGCTCTAGGGGAAGCAGGGGTGGAAACTGATTGGATTTGGAGGTTCACGGCAATAGCCGACAGCGATACAAACAGAGTGGAGAGGGCGCATCTAGTGTCTAGAGGTCAGAGGTGCTACAAAACACTCTACAAGGCACAGGCTAACCTCTCACATCATGGAATTCTCCAGCTCAGAAATCTTGTGTGAGGTTGAGAAACTCTGATCTTGAATAATAAAAAATTGCTCTGTAGTTCATGAGATACTTAAAAAAATCCCATTTTGATCCTCAGATGAATCATTGCCTCTTATATAGTAATCTACTAGACCATGAAGATCTTATTCATCTTCGTTTTACTTACCTTTGTATTCCCATTTTGTGTCATCTTTTAATCTACACTCTTATGGGGAATTTATTAACAATAATAGCTGACATTTATTGGGTGTTTATAATGCATTACACACTATAGTAAGTAATTTTCTGATGTTATCTCATCTCACAACAATCAGAGGTAGGCATCATTATTATCTTCAAGGAAGTTAGATTTGGTATTGAGAGGATAAGTAATTTTCTCAATGTCACATAAATGGATGAGCTGGAAATTATATATAATTGATGTATAATTTGTTAAAAGGTGTATATTATAAGCTTTCCTTCCAAGTTAAAGTTATTAAGAGACTTTTTCTTAATCCTGTTAATTATAACTTGAGCTGTAATACTCTAGTCAATGGGTTACTTCTCTTGTTAAAGCCTCACTTTCAGAGAGAGAATGAAAGTCAGCAACTCTTTAATTTTTTGTTACATTCTATGTTTATAAATGTCATCTCAAATAAAAATTGCTTTTTTCTTTTCAGAACTCACCAATGTTTCTACAGATTTAAGTGCCAACTTTGTAGAAGCACAGATACTTACATTAATCTATTTTGGAAACTGCCATCTGGAATCCTGGCCAACTCAGACCAGCAAACTTACTAGACACCTCCACCAAATATACATGTTTCAGTATTAAGAAGAGTTTTCTAGTTCATATAATAAAGTTATTCATTGTTGGGATTTTAAGCCATAATAAACTATGCCATTCCAAGTGAACTTTGTTTTAAAATAAGGTGTTTTTTTTTTTTAGATAGACTTCTCTCTTGTGAAAGCTTTCCAGTGTTCCAAATGTAAAATAATGTCTCATGTACTCTAGGTGAAGATGTAAGTAAGTATAATTCCTAAGGAAATGGACATTGAAAATGCAACTCCTTGCATTTAAGGATATTTTATGACCTGATTAGCTGTCAGAAAGGTTAACACAATCAATATAGAATGTAGAATGATAGCATTCTGCAACTTATATTTATATGTTCATTTGATTTAAGTAACATCTGAATTTCCCTTTTCCCCAAGGATTTAAAATCTGCTGATTTGATTGCATATTTTAATGCTAATAAAATAAAATTCATTTGCGACTGCCCTCCTTTTATGATCTTTCTTTGAACTGGTGGATTGTTTATATAAGAATATTAATACAGGAGTAGTTTCCTTTTGAAATTTCTAGCCACAGGCAAAGATACCTTTTTTAGGTGTTAACAATACTTTGGATCAAAACTTGCAAAATTTTTGCTGTTTTTATATGTCTTCTCCTTTTCTGTCCTATGCGTCAGTATTTCTATATTTATAAATTTCAAGAATTAACTCAGGCCAGAAGACTTTGCATTATAGATGCTTGGAGAAAGAATAATTGGAAGGACATTATACTAAGTGAAATAAGTCACAACAGGACACATACCATAAGATTCCACTTAGATTTCTAGAAAATCAGATTCATAGTGACGAAGTAGAATGATAGCTGCGATGGCCTGGGGAGGGTGGGTAATGGGAGTTGTTTAATGGTATGGTTTCAAATGAAAAGAGTTCTGAAGATTGGTTGCACAATAGCGTGAATGTACTTAGCACTGTTGAATTGTACACTTAAAAGTGTTTAAGATGCTAAATTTTATGTGTACTTTACCACAATTTTTTAAAAAAGAATAATTGGATTAAATCAGCAATGTATAAACCATATGCCATTTATACATTTTTAAGTAATAAATATATGCAAAATTGAGCTTCTATATATAAAATGCAGTAGGTTAGCACAGTTGTTTTAAAACTCCAGAACTACAGTTAGGAACGTAGAGAAAAATCATCTTTAATGTATGTACTACAGAACAAAGGACTTGATAAGTGCAAAGGACATTGTAGAGGGGTGTGTGTGTGTGCATGTGCGCGCACGTGCCCCTTGTATTTGCAGGGACTACAGAAAAGCCTTTTATCTTGCCATAGCTAATCATTACTAATATGATTGAATTTTATCTTGGGTAAATAGAGGTGGCTCTTAAGAACTGTGGTTAGTGAATGTCAGGTGCTACCAACAGTTCCTAGAAGTAGAAGATGGTCACCCAGAAAGAAAAACGGAAACAGCTTTAATCATCTTAATGAATATAGATGTTTATGTATTTTCAAAACATTAACCTTTTCTGATTTATTTTTTCACATTCTAAAAGAAATGTTTTTATTGAATGGACAGATTTTTAAAATTTAAATCTTTGGCTAGGTACTATATTTCCATATTACAAAATTTTAAAAGCATAGATGGCACATGCTGAAATCTCATTACAATTCAGCACAGTGCTACTGATAGACATTAAAGATGTTATATCAATTTCTTATAAATCCTTTCATTTATATAGATTATATATAGTCATTGTATATATCATTCGTTTATATATATAAAGCACATGTATATTTCAGTGTTTATATACTGTTCAGCACTTCGCTTTTTTCTCCTAACATATATCAGAGATCTTTTCATTTTGAGAGTTAAAGAGCTTTCTTATTTTTAATGAACATAGTACTCCATTTAGTGGCTGTATTTTTGTTTCTTGTTGATGGACATTTTGGTTGTTTCTAATCTAATAAATGTTTTTAAGCAATAATAGATATGGACCTAATAAATAGATATGGACCAATCAACTACTAATAAATAGATATGGACCAATCAACTACTAATAAATAGACCTAATAAATAGATATGGACCAATCAACTACTAACTTTAAGAATTCCAAAGGCCATTTAGTCTACTTCTTTTCCTCTCCCCTCCAAAACTAACAAAAATCATAGTGACCTACCTAAGATTGCATAGCTAGGTAATGGCAGAGGCTGGGCTAAAATATGACAGCCCTGAGTTTGAGCCCTCTTTCCAATAAATCAGTATAATTACAATCTCACTGAATTTTAATTAGTCTGCTTATCTTAGAGATTTGAAATTTAGCTCAGAAAAGATAATGAAGCGTTTTATATTTCTCTTACCACCAGAACATACTAATTTTTTAAGAAATAGGACAGGAACATGGTTTTTGGTTTTTTTTTAAGTGAAGTAGTTCGAAAAGCTGTACAGTGAAAAGTAAGGCTTTCTCCAACCACTGATACTACTCCCATCCCTTCAGTCCTCTATGGCCATTTTCCAGAAGCAGTCATTGGTCATTGTTATTAGCATCTGGTGTACCTATCTAGAGTCTGTACAAAACTCCGTGTGTGTGTGTGTGTGTGTGTGTGTATGCTTTTTCATACTATTGTTCTGTACCTTCCCTTTATTGCTCCCTTTATTAAAGTTTCTCTAAAGTTGTTGATGTGCAAGTTAAATCTGATTTTACAGGTTTGTAAACTCCTTGAAGGCTGCAATATCTGTCTGTCTGTCGGTCTATCTGTCTCTCCTTTGTATCTCCCACAGGACATGTAAAATATACTGAAGTATTTTGGACTTAGTTTTATTCTTAGTAATTAAGGTCATACATGATATCATCCTGAATAAGAATCAATGTATGTTCCTAGTAAATACTCTTCTAAGCATTTGATTTAATATCTCCGGCATAGTGAAAACTCAGTTGTGAAAAGGCTAGAGATAATGACAGTAAAAAACAAAATAACAAAATTCAAAGCCTTATTTTGACCTTTGGTCTTACCCAACTCTTCTAAAGCTGGAGTTACTAAAACGTGATTAAATTTATTTTATTTAGTTTATATTAAGTGCTAGGTACTTCATGGAACACCTAGATGATTCTGTCTCTGCAGAAATCATTTCCTTTCCGAGTGCAACTTTAGGCTCTGTCTGGTATAACTAAGGCTTCCAATACTACACAGTCCACAAAACCAATGTGAATTCCCCATCATCTTAAAATCTCTCACGGCTTGACTTTGCTGGACAAAATGGCATGGGGCCATTCTTTATGATTAACAAAGTGTTGTAGTACTTTTGGAAAAATAGAAATAGGCAGTAATTAAGAATTTAATTCATTTCGGCAATAGTCTGGTTTGATCAGCCTGAGAAGGAATATTTTTCTGGTTCTTGTTTCTGAGCTGGACTGAAGAGGGTAAGCTACTAGTTTAACCCTGTGAGCTAGGTCAAGGCATACTGCTCTAGGGTCGAATGCTGCTTCTACTGTGCCGTTCTTCCCTCTTAACATGCTTTTATATCATATAGTATGTATCTGCCATACTATTTTTATAAATGGAGAAATGGGTCATATAACAATACAGTTCTAAGGCTTTCTTTATCCTCTGTTATGAAAGTAAATTTTTCATTAAGTGATTTAGTGTGGAGAAGATTTTCCAGTACAATTATCAGATTATACCATGGTGAATTGCTGTTAAAATGTATTACTTAGTCTGAAACTTAACATCCACTAAGCTTAGATTGCTGTATCTTTTTGTCTTGCTCTGCGAAAGGTCTACTATAGAGTAATTTGACTGTAAAGAAGAAGAAAGAAGGAGTATTGGCATTACTAAAGGATTCCCAGACAGTTATTCATTTATTTCAGGAATCCAATTTTGGCTGTTTTCTCAACTGATCCACTTCATCTCAGCCACCACTACCATCCTCCGAAAGAATATCACCTCAACCCTGGACTGTTAACTCAAACCCTGAGAGATATCCCTTTTTCTGCTCTTGCTATGAGATCTTGCACCTACTTTTCTCCCTGCCTTCAAAGCAGTCTCCCCTCACAGCCTCCTGGCCCTTTCACCCTTAGTGATTCTTAGATTTCAACTCAATTATTACTTTTTCAAGGAAACCTCCCTGAGTTCCTTAAAGAGGTTAATTCTGCCCATTATAGAACCACACAGCACCATGTGTTCTCCTTAAAGGACTTTGTTAAATTTACATTTGATCAATATTTGTTTCATTAGGTAACTAGCTCCATGAGGGCAAGGACGATTAGCATTATTATTTGCTCATCTTGTATCCCCAGTGCCTAGCACAGAGCCTGGTACCTAGGTGTTCAATAGATATTTGTTGAATAGATGAATGTAGATGTTTACTACTGTTAGATTGAAAGTCTGTAGACAAAGATAAAGCTGAGGTTAGGTGGTCCCTACCAGACCCAATTAGAAAAACAGATAAAACTAATTTCTGAAATTGTGCCAATAAAACAATAGAAAACATTGATTCACAACTGAAGTCAGATACACTTGCCTTATGAGGAATTGTGGAGGGGAAAGTAAGGTACTTTTCTCTGTAGTATTCTCTTGGGAAAAATCCGAAAAACATTCCAAATAGGCATTAAGCAGCATGAGGTTCTTGTATATTACCACCATTGTTTTCCAACAGAATATGATAGTGCTTTTTTTCATGTTCCCCCAGAAAAAGATAAAAATGGAAATGTTATGACTGTTTACAATATAATTTTGTATATTATGTTTTACTTTTTGTTTTCTAATTGTTTCAAATATGTTTAGTGTCTTCAATTGGACTAAAAGTTTACTAAGGCTATACTTTATACCACTGGTTCTTAATTTTGGCAGTATTGCCCCTCGGGGGACATTTATCAATGTCTGGAGACATTTTTGCTTGTCGCAATGGGGAGGGGGCTAACAGTACTATCATCTGGTGGGTAGAGGCCAGAGGTGCTGATAAATACCCCAAAATGCACAAGACAGCCTCTTTGCCTTATAAAGCATTACATTGTCTGGCCTAAAATATCAATAGTGTCAAAGCTGAGAAATTCTTCTTTATACTTCTCTATAGTACTGGGACAAAGAAGGCTCTAAATTGTCTTTAGAGAAGATATATATATATATATATATATATATATATATATATATATATATATATATATATATAC
>NW_024349798.1:13794260-13797807 GCF_902729225.1 Pteropus medius
ACTGGAGAGTCATTAGTGAGATGATATGTTTTTTCACTAATCTGCTCTGTTTAAAAGAAGCAAACTTTGTAAAACATGTAACAATATCATTCGTAATATTTATTAAGCGCCTACCTAATCCGTTAGATATTGGGGACAGTAGTCTGTCAAAAGAGACATCCTTATTGTCAACAGAACTTAAAGTCTAGGCAGGGAAGACAGTAAATACACGAACAGGATGATTTCATAGAGTGACAACTGCCGTGAAGAAATGAAACAGGATGATGTGAGGAGAGGATGGATATTTCAGATGGGAAAGCCTATCTGACATTTGAGCTTCAGTTTGGATGAAGACAAGAATCCAACCATGTATATATATATAAATCTGGGGAGAAAGTGTTTTGGATAGAGGGAACAGCAAGTGAAAAGGGAACCAGCTTGGCAAATTTGAAGAACAGAAAAGTCACTATGGCCGCAGTTTAGTAAGTAGTGGAGATGAAGTCAGAGAGGAAGGCAGGGGCCAGGTTCATGAGGACCTGAAGACCACAGTACAGAATTTGGATTTGTATTCAGAGTGAAGTGGGAAACTTTTGGAGATTTTAAGCAGGAGAGTAGAGTAGCATGATCTATTTTAGTTTTTGAAAGATCATTAGATCTCTAAGTGAAGAATGGATTGTTGGGGGATCAGAGTAGGAGCCGGGAGGCCAATTAAGAACTTTAGGAGTTTTCCCACTGAATGATGGTGGTTCAAAAAATGTTGACTCTTAACAATTTTTATCATTCTCTGTCATAACACTTAATAGCTTGGTAATCTTGGTTGTACAGGATTTCCGATATGCTTGCATTAGAGAATGATTTCTTCAACTCTCCCCCAAGAAAGACTGTTCGGTTTGGTGGAACTGTGACAGAAGTTTTGCTGAAGTATAAAAAGGTAAGAGTAGATAACACATGAGGTTTGGTGGTCCCCCTTCCCCCAGCTTTATTGAGATATAATTGATATACTGAGGTTTTGTTTTGGTTTGTCAGAATACAATTAAAGCTGTTATACTAAAGGCCACTTGTAACAGTATGATGCTGTTAATTCAAAATTAGAGTAAGCTCTTTGCTGAGGTTTCACCTTTTCAGCTGCTTTATTTACATGGTATCTTTAAAAAACTTCAAGTGCTAAAGTAAAAAAACATTAGATCACAGCATTTTAGTTTTTAAGGGATTACTTAAGCATTAATTAATTTAAGTTTATTGGGGTAACATTGGTTAATACAATTATATAATTTTCTGGTGTACATTATCATTTGACATCTGTATATTCTATTGTGTGTTTACCACCCGAAGTCCAGTTTTCTTTAGCTACCATATATTTGATCCTCTTTACCCACTTCACCCTCACCCTACTCCCCTAGATTTGACTCCCTTTACCCCATCTACCTCCCTCCTCCTCCCCCACCCCACTACTAACCACTACTCTATAGTCCTCTGGTAACCACTAGTCTATATAGTCCATGTCCATGAGTCTCTGTTTATTTGTCTTGCTCATTTGTTGTTAAGCATTACTTTAAAACAGCTCTGTTAATAGGGACATTTTGGTTTGTTTTTGTGTTAGTTTAGTGATTCTGCTAAATCTCAGCAATGGAGGGAAAATATGACATTTTTTAAAAAAATTGAAGTAAAATTGATATATAATGACTATTTTATATGTCATATGCATTTTTATCCATACATGTGAGCGGATAGTATCTTAGAGTATCAACTATCATATTCAAATGTCAGTACACAAGTATACCTAAATATATAAATGGCTTTTGAACTTTTTTTTTTTTCCTAAGCCCACTAACATGAGTTTTTAAATATTTTAGTCATGATTTTATAATCCACAATTGATGTGTGGAAGTTACAGTGTTCCTTTTATAATTTCATCAGATGTTAAGGTATGGTTAAAAGTCTTGCTGTTGATCTGTAACAGGAAGCCAAAGCAAGTAAAACTTCATTTCCCCCCGCTTCTTTCTTGTTAAGGGTGAAACAAATGATTATGAGTTGCTGAAGAACCAGCTGTCAGATCCAGACATAAAGGTAATTAATTTTGTGTTTGATCATTAGCAAAGCTGTTGCCACTTTGAACAGATATTAATTTGCACTTTTGTTTGGTCCTCTTCCATCCTTTAGAACCTTCTCTCTCTGTTATCCCATCTTGCTTTAATCCAGTGGTTCTCAAGTGGAGCAGTTTTGCCCCTTTTATTTGGTGTTAAGCTGGAGACATTTTTGATTGTTAGAACGGGAGGAAAGGAGGAGTGCTACTGACATGTAACAAGTGGATGACAGGGGCGCTGTTAAACATTCTAAAATGCACAGGGCAGCCCTCCACAACAGCATTACCAGGTCCAAGATATCAGTAGTCCCAAGGTTGAGAAACCCTGCTTTAATCTTTCCTTTGTAATACCTCTTTTTCTCTATGCTGCAGGCAACTCATGTCTCTCCAATGCTAAGACAAAATAAAACAACAAAAGGTATCTTATCTCTCAAGGGACTACTCCTTCAGTGTTCAAGAGTTCAAGATATAGTGTATACCTGTCAAGTAGTAACAACTTAATACAGTTTGATTCCCTTTTCTTCCTTTATTGCCCAATTTTGGACAGAATAGTCCATTACCATGGCAGTGGTAATCAGATTGCCTGGGATAAAAATCCCAACTCTACTGTTAACCTTGTATATGATCTTGGGCAAGTTGTTTAACCTGTCTGCCTCTGTTTTCTCTTTGTAAAACTAGAAAAGCAATAAGAGGTTTTTTTTAAACATGGAGATTTTAATAGGATCTAGTGAGTTCATAGATGAGAAGCACATAGAACAGCCCCTTGCTTGAAGTAAGAGCTTTGTAATTGCTAGATGTTGTTCCTGCTCACGGTCTGTTAAGTCCACTGCTATAATTACTAGGAGAAAATTACCAATGATTTCTTACATGCTGATTCCAAGGGGCTTTTTTTTCAAGCCTCATACTTATTCTTTGTAGCAGTTGACACTATTGACCACCCATTTATTGAAACCTTTAGTTTCTCTGATTTTCCTGTCTTCCTACCACTTATCTCTAATCATTCTGACAGGTTCTTCTTACTTTTGGTGTTTATTAGGCTACTGAACTAGACACCTTTCTCACTCTACAGATTCTTCTTGCATGATGTCCTTTATACCCTCGTAGCTTTGAAATCTACCTATGTCCTGATAACTCCCAAATTTGTATTTATAGCTCAGATTGCTCTTGTGGGCTCCAGACATTTCTTAACTGCCAGCCCACAAGTGTTAAGTGTTACGGGTGCCTAAACTTAACGTTCTCTCTCTCCCCCACACCTACTCCTCCTGCAGCCTTCTGTATGTGCTTAACTGATTTATTGCTTACCTGGTTCTTGAGCTAGGAACCTTGGAGTCTTTCTGAACTTCCTCATCCCTCATATCCATTGATTTACCAAGTCCTTTGCGGGGTGGGGCTCTTTCAAGCTTTGATTTACGGGTGTTCATTGTCTGGATTCTTCCAGTAACCTCTTTAGTGGTTTCAAAGTTCCAGTACAAGTAAACACACACA
>NW_024349798.1:13797943-13825102 GCF_902729225.1 Pteropus medius
CCTCCCTCTCTCCCTCCCTCTCTATCCTCAGTAGTGCAGCCTAAATCACCTCTAAAGCACATGCTAAACATGCCATTGCCCTACTGAAAAACTTCATGCCCACTGAAGAATAAAAGACCAGCTTCTTTGCATGGCTCGTAACATTTTTTCTTACGTTCAGCCTCACCAGATACTTTATTCCATGAATTTGCTACTTTTTTTATCTTTATGCTTTTGTATATGCCTTTTCTTTCTGGCTGCAAAGGTGTTCTGTATCTAGCTACGTGGCCTCCCTTCCTTATAAGCTTTGTGGCCAAAGGCAAATTACCACACTCTGTGCTTCACTGTCTCTCTGTAAAATGGGAGCCACTGGTAGTGCCTACCTCATGGAGTGGTTGTAAGGATTAAATGAATTAAATGAATGTTAAAGTCTTAGAACAGTGCCTGGCACAAAGGAAGTACTATATTAACATTTACTATTACAGGTGCTCCTGGACTTAAAGATGGGGTTAAGTCCTGATAAACCCATTATAAGTTGAAAATACTATAAGTCAAAAACGGATTTAATACACCTACCAAACACTAGAGCTTAGCCTAGCCTACTTTAAATGTGCTCAGAACACTTACATTATCCTATAATTGGGCAAAATCATCTCGCTACCATTGCCCAGCTTCATGAGAGCATTGTGACACATATTGCTAGCTGGGAAAAGATCAAAATTCAATATTTGAAGTACTGTTTCTGCTGAATGTATATGTCTTTCTCACTACTGGAAAGTCGTAAAATTTTAAGTCAAACCATAAGTTGGACTGTCTGATTTTTATTGTAATCTACAAAACTTCTAGACTTTGATGTCTAGCTGAAATGTCATCTTCTCTAATGGAACTTTTCCTGGTTCTCTCCAGCACATGGTGGTTCGTTCAGTCCATTCTCCACACTTCCAGCAGATCTCTCTAATTGCAGATATAGCTTGCAGGGACTTCAATGACTTATCTGGCTCCACAGTGCTCCCCAGATTTATCTGTTGGCTTGCTCATTATATACTCTAGCCATACTGAACTACTTTTGGTTGTTTGAAAATGTGATTTTCTCTCCGTAAAGAATATAGCCCCCAGAGAATACTCACTGTTTAAAGACAGTAGAAGCATCACTTGCCGCTTAAAGTTTCCCTGACCCTCGCTTTCTTCCACAGGTACAAAGGACCATTTTCTCTGTATTCCACTGTATTTTATATCAGCACTTCCCATTTGGGCATCTTGACATACTGATATCACATGAGTCGTGTCCATGTTAGTTCAGAGGGGTGTTGCAAGAAATTTGCTTCAGATAATAGTACAGTTCTAAAGCAACAAAGTCTGTGACTGGTTTACTTTAAAAAATGGAGCAGTTTAAATGCTATCCTTATAATTTTGTTATACCTTTTTTTTTTTTTTTTTAAATGGAAAAGAGATAGGATCAAGCTAACTCCTTTTTATTTGCACTAACTTAGCTCATCTCTGCTGCATGCAGTGGTGAGCCACCATTAATGCTACTTTTAACGGTTGTGGACATGAAATTATCGTAGTAAAAATGAGTTGTGATTTAATTTTACTGCCAGCTTACTTGGTGTTTCATCAGAAAATGGTCAATTCCATTGAAGTTTGAAGTTAGTCACATAGCTCATAGAAAGGACTCAGTGGTTGAATGAAAGTTGAGAACAGGTGGATCAGGGCATTGTGGGAGAGTGGGCGGGGCATAGGCTTTGACATAGACAGACCCACTTGAACCTGGTTCTTAATTGGCTTCTTGGTTAGGTTGTTTATTAAAATTCTCTTTGCCTCATTTTCCTCAACTATAAAATTGAATAACACTAATCCTTTTGCAGCGTTGTTAGGATTAGGAAGAAATATATATGTATGTCATTGAGCACAATGCGCAGCACCTGGTGTGATCTCACTAAATGCTACTCCTTATAAGTAGTCTATGACTGGAGGTACAACTGTCTGTTAATAGTCTATTCCTATAGGTACCACACTGTATTGCTTTGTTTATATTTCTTTCCTCTGCTGAGTCTTAATTAGCATTAACCATTTTCTTTCAAAGATAGGGGCTTTTAGTTTATTGTGTATGTTATATATATGCATGAATACAAACAGTATCTTTATTTTACGTAACTGGTATTATATTTTATTCATGGCTTGTTTCTTTTTTTTTTTATTTAGCAGTTTTTTCCATGTCACTAAAAGTTGTGAAGAGTAATTTTATTGCCTGAAAAATATTTCAGGGAGTAGTGGAACCATTGTTTATATTAATATACATCTTAATACGTTTAAACTCAGTTACAGGTTGGGTTGAGAAAAACTTATATTCATTTACGACTAGTGAATAAGCTGAGATGGAATGTTATCAACATGCTTGCACATCAGCACGACTATTGAAGAGATGGAGATACCTGTGGGGCCTTGTGGTCTCGTAATATCTGAATCTGCTATAATTTTGTAGTTTTAAAAAATCCCAGGTATCAACATTTGAGGTTTTTTTCACTTTTTTAGGGCAAACAGTGAGAATGAAATATTGCATTTAATTATTTTTCTTGTATATGAGTCATTACATTTTATTTTTCTAAAATGGGAAAATTTATTGTAACATCTTTTTCCAGTTTGATACAAACTAAGAAATTATCTCAATTTTGGCCTAAATCCAAGTGTGTATATTTTTATGTAATTTAAGTATTATAAGTAGATGATTCATACAAGATAGATATCATCTTTCTTTGTTGTTTTCAAAGATTTGTGATTTTCAGAGTACCTTTCTTTGTTTAACTTAAGGATGACCAGATCATTAACTGGCTGCTGGAATTCCGTTCCTCCATCATGTACTTAACCAAAGACTTTGAACAGCTTATCAGTATTCTCTTGGTAAGTTCGCCATTTATTTCTCTGACGAATATATGATTTAGTACTTTGAAAATAGTATGTGTTGTGGCAGTAAAATGTTTCTTTTATCTTTCTCTTCCTTCTGTCTCTAGAGATTACAGTGGTTGAACAGAAGTCAGACAGTGGTGGAGGAGTATTTGGCTTTTCTTGGTAATCTTGTATCAGCACAGACTGTCTTCCTTAGACCATGTCTAAGCATGATTGCTTCTCATTTTGTACCTCGTAAGTGGTTCTTCTATGCTTGCTTTTTCTTTTGTACTTTTTAAATACCTCTTTATTAAAGTGTACTTCCCAGTACACTTTGGAGTTTGTGCCATCATGGAGTATTCCAGGATGCATGTTGGTAGCAGTTCTGGTCCATGTCTGCTCCCTATAATGACCTCTGTGGAAGTGTCTAGATTTGTTTGCTGCTGTGATTTTTATGGATTGCAATTTTATTTTTTAGTGAGCTTCTTACAAAGTCTTAGAACTTAGGAGATTTTAGCCGTTTCAAAACTGTAAAGTTAGTTGACTCCCCTCCACATCTCCCGATTGTAAATTTAATCATTGTACTAGTTTGGACAATGGAAAAATCACTTTTCTGTGTAGCTGTTGATTGCTTAAGTCAATGATAGAAGAATAACTAACATATTTTGTTTTTCCCTCAAAAGCCCGAGTGGTCATTAAGGAAGGTGACATAGATGTTTCAGATTCTGATGACGAAGATGATAGTAAGTATCAAGCAAATGTAAGCAAAAGATGCTTGCTGTTTCTTAGAGAATGCATGCTGAATAATCAAGTTTACTGGCAACTCCAGTACCTATTCTAATAGTTGGACTGCAGCAAGAGTCAACCTTTCATGGAATCTTTGTTATTTTGAGCACTAACATGCAATCAGTTGCCTTTAATACATTACTTATATAATTAGTTTATTTAGTCTTCATTGATAGTTGGCTATGGAGAAAAGTTTCAAAATTATTTTTCTCCTGATAAGTAATTCAGTTTGGTTAGCACATGGTTTTAGCTTCTAGTACATAAGTTTTTAGTTTTCAATTTTATTTTGTTGCTCATACTCTTCACTTTTCATCTTACAGATCTTCCTGCAAATTTTGACACATGTCACAGGGCCTTGCAAATAATAGCAAGATATGTCCCTTCGTGAGTATACTTTTATTACTAAGTTTGAATAATGATGTTTAAATCTCAAGAAAATTGTAATCAATTAGTAGAAAATTACAGAATGTTCACAGCATTCAAACTCAAGTTGTATGCTGCATGTTTTTGTAGCCTGTCGATGTAACTTCTCAGTCTGCAAAAAAAATGGCATTTCGCTTCTCTATTCATTGTTTTTATTTTTTAAAACTTGTATGCAAATTCTCCGCCAAATTATGTATAGTGTTGGAATTCGCTTTTATCGTCAATAGATAAGATATCCAAAATTTTCAGTGAGAAACCGCTGTTTGTGTCATGCCATATAAATAAAAATTGCAGTTTTAAGAAAAGCTTTTAGATGAGGGGGTCGACCTGAGTGCCTTCTGTAAGTTTATTGCTAACTTAAAAAAAAAGCCCAAGTTGATCATTTTTTCTTCTTTCTAAAACAATATCTGTGTGTAGTAGGAAATGTTTAGATTTTAAACTAATGCTGTTTACTGCTTTTGTAGAAGAACAAATTCCCTTTTAATGTGCTATTGATACCAAAGTTAGTAGCAGCTTATTTTCTCCTAAGTTATTACAGATTTTCTCCAAAGCTATGCATTTAAGTTCCAGTTGCTTGTGGTAGGACTTACCATTTGCCTCTCGTATTTATATTTGCTCTTAGAACGGAAATGTTAACCTTCTAAGAAACTCAGTTGACATGAATTCATTGATTTTTTTTTTTTTTTTTTAACTAGGACACCATGGTTTCTTATGCCAATCCTGGTGGAAAAATTTCCGTTTGTTCGAAAATCAGAGAGAACATTGGTAAGAAATCTTTTCATGAGGAAAATAATGGAAAGGCCGTTTTGTGTGATTTAGTTTTAAACGATGTTAGGTCTAAGGATTTTGACTCATATTCCTTCCTTAGCAAGTGATTAGAATCCCCAGTGCTGCTGCCTTTTATTCCTATGTGCAAACCAAGGTCAGGGTCCATTTCAGTAACATCTAAAAGGCCTTGATTATTACAGATAAAGATTACTAGAAGATACTAGTTTATATATTCCTAATTGTAAACACGCCTTATTTAAATATGAAGGCAGAGCCTTTTATAGATGAATTATTTTTAAGTTTTTTACTTTTTCTTTTTCGAGTTTTAGATCATTTGTGTAGTTTTCAATTAATAATAGTGGTTCTCGCCTAAGCATAGATTGTTTTTTCCTAAGGAAGATATTGTAAGTATTAAATAAAGAGTTGATAAATTTTGTTAATGTTTGTGATAGTCTACTTCAAGTGGAATATTATAAACCTTGTATCTTTTATAAATATAGATGCAGAAATTCTCAGCAAAATACTAGAAAACTGAAGCTAGCAACATATAAAAAGAATTATGCACCACGACCAAGTAAAGTTTATCTTGGGAATACAAGGTTGATTTAATACCCCCAAATCAATTAATATTACATACCATGTCAATAGAATAAATGACAAAACCTACGTGATCATTTCAATAGATGCAGAAAAGGCATTTGACAAAACCAAAACCCTTTCATGATAAAAACAGAAGGGAACTTTTTAATCTGGTGAAGGGCATCTATGAAAAACACAGCTAACATCCTACTCAGAGGTGAAAGACCGAAAGCTTTCTCCTAAGATGAGGAATGAAACAAGGCTGTCTGCTTCTCTATTTTGGTTCAGTGTTCTATTAGAGGTTCTAGCCAGAGCAGTTAGGCAAGAAAAGAGAAAGGCATCCAGATTGGAAAGGAAGAAGTTCCACTTCTTTTTGCAGGTGACATAATCTTAATGTAGAAAAATCCTAAGGAATCAACAAAAACAGTCTTCAAGCTAATAAAAGAGTTCAGCATGGTTACAGGATATAAGGTCAACATACAAAAACCAATTGTAAAAGATAACGGGGAAAAGAATAGTCTTTTTAACAAATGGTTCTGGGACTAGTGGATATACATGTAAAAAATGAATTAGGACCCCTCCTTATATGCAGAAATGAACTCAAAATGGATAAAAGACCTAAACGTAAAAGCTAAAAAAATCTTAGAAGAAAACATGAGTTAAAATTTTTGTGACCTTGGATTAGGCAACAATTTCTAGATATGACACCTGAAGCACAAACAACCAGAGAAAAAATAGATAAATTGGACTTCATCAGAATTAAGAACTGTTGTGCTTCATAGGACACCCTTAAGAAAGTTAAAAGACAACTCAAATAATGAGAGAGAATATTTGCAAATTATATATTCATAAAGGTTATATCTAGAATAAAGTACTCTTAATAACTCAATAATAAAAAAGTAAATAACCCAATTTAAAAATGGGCAAAGGATCTGAATAGGTGTTTCTACAAAACAGACATACAAATGGCCACTGAGCATAGGAAAAGCTCTGTGCTGTTAGACATAGGGGAATGCAAGTCAGACCACAATGAGATATACCACTTTGTACCTACTAGATGACTGTCTTCAAAATCAGGGGACCCCTGGTACCGGTCTGTGGCCTGTTAGGAACTGGGACGCACAGCAGGAAGCGAGCGAGCGAAGCTTCATCTGTGTCTGCAGCCTCTCCCCAGCGCAGGCAGCACTGCCTCAGCTCTACCTCAGATTGTCAGGCATTAGATTCTCAGAGTAGCTCTGACCCCTGGTGCCAAAAAGGTTGGGGACCGCTGCTCTAAATGACAGATGATAACAGGTGGTGGTGCGGATGTGGAGACATCAGAACCCTCAGGCGTTGCTGGTGAGAATGTAAAATGGGAAGTGGTGCAGCTGGTCGGATTGTGACTGTCTGACAGGTCCTCAGAAAGGTTAAACAACTGCCCTATGACCCAGCATTTCTTCTGCTGGGTGTCTACCCAAGAGAAATTAAAACATGTCCACACAAAACTTACATGAAAGTTCAAAGCAGCAGCATTCATAGTACCAGAATATGGAAACTACCCAGTGTTTATCAGCTGATGAAATTGTATAGACAGGGTATGTCTATACAATGGAATATTATTTGGCAATTAAAAGGAATGGTTTACTTACTATAACATGAATTGACTTTGAAAACATTATGCTAAAACATATGTTTTTATATTCCACTTAGAGGAGAGACATTGGGGGCAAGGAGAAAGGAATGAAGGGTTAAAAAAGTACAAATTAGTAGTTGATAGATGGTCATGGGGACAGAGAGCACAGCTTAGGGAATGCAGTCAACAGTAATGTAATGGCTAGGTGGAGAGCCAGAGGAGAGAGAGAGAGTAATTGGGATCATTGTATAAATTATATAAATGTCTAAACAATGTACTGTATACTCGAAACTAATAATAAATTTTTTTTTTATTAGAAAAAGATTCCACTTATGTGAAATGTATAGACTAGACAAATTCATAGAGACAGAAAGTAACTAGTAATCACTTAGAGCTGTGGATTCAGGGGATACTTTACTAAAAATATATATTTTTAGGATGATGAAAATGTTTTAAACTTGATTGTGGTGATGGTTGCATAACTCTGAATATACTAGAAACCATTGACTTGTACACGCTAAATGGGCGAATTGTAGATGAATTATATCTCAACAAACCTGTTTTAAAAAAACTCAAATTACAAATTTAGTTTACTGGATGTAATTAAGTTAATGATACTGGACTGCAGTGTTCTCTCCCCATCCACACAGCAACAGACGGGGAAACCGTGTATGTAAATAGTATGGTTTCTGTGTTCCTGGGTCGTCTTTTTTTTCTATTTAAATAATTAGA
The DNA here is from genome assembly GCF_902729225.1 of Pteropus medius. Classification (NCBI taxonomy): domain Eukaryota; kingdom Metazoa; phylum Chordata; class Mammalia; order Chiroptera; family Pteropodidae; genus Pteropus; species Pteropus medius. The sequence continues at coordinate 13,805,706 of NW_024349798.1, forward strand.
ACTAAAGATTGTATAATTGATGCTTTTCTTACACAGCTATGAAACATTTATTCGAAATGTTTATCTTTTTATGTTTTAGGAATGTTATGTTCATAACTTACTAAGGATTAGTGTGTATTTTCCAACCTTGAGGCATGAAATTCTGGAGCTTGTTATTGAAAAGCTACTCAAGTTGGATGTAAGTATTTAATAATCTTGATTTTCATTTATTAAATATATTTGTTATAATCAGCACGTGAAACAATAGTAGCAGCAGTGGAAAAGAATCCACAGTTTCACTTTTGATTCATTTCTGTGCATTTCTTGAAATTCATTGATGTACTAGGAGTTATAAACGGTCCTGTCTTGTCATTGGGAACAAGATGTTAATTAGATAGTCATACCAATGTCAGAGTACAGTTGTGGTAAATATTGTGAGTAGAACATGCGCATTATCATGAGCTGGAAAACCCGATGCAGTCAGGAGTCGGGAAGGCACTCCTGCGGAGGTGATGTTGAAGTTCCTTATAGAGGCCTACAGTCAGGTTTAGTGGGAATGAAGGAAGGTGGTGGATTCTAGTGACATTGTGGAGGAGAGGTAAACTGGTCCTTGGGACTGGGTTGTAAGTGGAGAAGGAGGGGCCTGGGGAAAGGAGGCCTTCAGAGACAGCTGCCTGTGGAACAGAATCTTGGTGTTGCCATTAACAGTAGTAAGAAAAGTCAGAAGGAAGGTGGAAGATGAGTTCCATTTGGGATGGATTGAGGTGCAGGCGGGCAAGCTAGATGGTGAATACTCAGCAGGCAGTTGTAGCGCCTGCGGGTGAGGATTGAGCCACAAACCTGTATGTGGCGCAGTTTAGGACAGGACAGAGAGGAAGTGTGATTGGAAGTGAGGGGGAAGTCGAGTGTGGACGTGCAGGGAGGATGTGGAAGAAGGAAGGGTTTGGTCAGCAGCATAAGATGTTGCTGACATTTTTAAAGAGAAAGGAAAGCAAAAGTCGTTGCATTTGGTGATATGGAGGTCATCTGTTGCCTTGTCAGTGTGGAAGGGGACACCGCATTTCAGGAGAGTGTGGATGGATAGGAAATGGGGCTGTTAGAGACCTCGGTGAGAGTTTAAGGTGTAAAGAGGGGATGAAGCATATGTTAGAGTTGGGGGAGACAAGGTGTGTGGACTGAGGAGATGAGTTGATGGGGGAGACCATTGATACTGTAAGGGAGAAGGATGATGTACCAAGGCAAGCGTAGGAAGAGCTGGAGGTTGGGCAGTCCACCTCGTTGCTCATTTGGAGTTAAACCTCTTCGGCCAGCTGCATACATAATCTTTGTGAGGTCTTTCTCTGGTCTGTACTGAAGGAACATTTTAGAGTACATTTAGTGTTGGAATAAATGTTGAGTGTGTTGAAGCTGTCTGATTTAAACTAATACCACAGTTCATATTGACTTTGTGTCAGTATGTAATAAAGGGGCTTGATTTCTAATCTTTAAAATTCCTTCATGACCCAGACAAATTGATAGGTTTGCACTTTAATTGTGTAATGACTTATGTGCTAAGCTGGATACCTTTAAAGTATGTGTATTCGATGAATTTCCAATTCCCCCCAAAACGTAGTTGTATTTTAAATGTTTTTATTTTTTTTCTTTGTTAAAACATAGGTGAATGCATCCCGGCAGGATATTGAAGATGCTGAGGAAATAGCAACTCAAACTAGTACTGGAACAGATGCCACAGAAGGACTGTTTAATATGGTCAGCATTTATTAATGAAAGCAGATGTGCACTGCTCATAATTCCAGAGGGTGGGCAGACAGCTAGTGGTGTCACATCTTCTTCAAAGCTTTAGTAGTTCATCAAACTTGAAACTGATTTCTTAAATGAAGTAGTTTGCTGCCATCTTGCTTTTTGCAATGTTTGGTCTCTTTCCGAGGCTTTGAATTTGGGTTTAGTAAAGTACGTTGCAGTTTTATTCCGTTTGTTCTTTCTGTTTGTGTTTGTAAACCCTATATTGTTTGTGAAGAAGTGATAAATGGAATATTCTAGTTTAATTTCTGTTATTTACAAGCTGTATACCTTAACACGGGACTTCTCTACCTGGGGCGATGTCTTAAGTTGGGTTCACAGTGGGTGCCAGGAGCTGGGGAAATCTGTGACGTTTGCATGGCCACCCTCTATGTGGGTTTTCTAGATGAGAATCAGAGGCTGTGGCTCTGGACCCGTTACTTTATTTTGAATTCCATGGGTGGATCTGATTCACATCTCTGGTTGAGAGCTCCTACCTGGAACGGTGTATATATATCTTCTTTGTTTTACCCTTTAAAGGAAATAAGTACTTCTAAGAATTTTCCCACTAGACTACTTAGCCGAATTTTTTAATGTCAGTTTTTACATTATCTTCAAAGGACGAAGACGTAGAAACTGAACATGAAACAAAGGCTGATCCCGAAAGGCTCGATCAGATGGTACATCCTGTTGCTGAACGCCTGGACATCCTCCTGTCTTTACTTTTGTCCTACATTAAGGATGTCTGCTATGTAGATGGTAACTACTTATAATAGTCACAATTGCTACTGTTGTTGAATACCTACTGTGTACCTGGCTCTGTGGTGGCCGTTTTTCATTCATTATCTAGCACTGATAGAAATCCTATAAAAATCACTATTTTGAGTATGAGGAAAAGAAGGCTTAGAGAGATTAAGTTACTTGCCAGTGTGACATAGCTTGAAAATGGTGGCACTGGGAATCATTCTCAGTTATATTTGTCTTTAAAGCCCCTTATCTTTTCACTGACTGTTGTTTTGAAAGATTATATGTGGAGTTTGGTCTGTTTTAGGTGGAGATCATATTACACTCAAGTCATTCAGGATATTTAAGAACAGTGTAGTAGATGATAATATACTGAGTTTTGAGTGTGTTAGCACTGTGGTTGCGTTGGTACCAAAGCGAGCAGATCGATTTGCTTCTGACTCTCATGCAACTTTTAGTCTAGAGGCTTTGCCATGAAAAAACAGAAAATTTTCCATTCACATTGCTTAGATTTAAGAATGAGATTCAGCCATTCAAAATAAGACTTGAATCTGAGTTGACTGTGTTACTATTTTTTTTGCTGTTGAAATAATAATACATGTTGACCAAAGAAATTTGGAAACTACAGGAAAAGATTAAAAAAGGCATTCTAAAGGGCCACATTCCTGCTAGTCAGAGAACTGTTATTAGCATTTCGATGTTTTTTCCTTTTCTGTTAGCATGTGTATTAGTGTGATTTTCAGTGGATTTGGGGGTCACACTCTGTTTAGTGTTTCATAATCCACCCTTTTCACCAGCTGAACATTTTCTCATACTGTTCGTTGTTCTAAAATAGTTTTTGTTGAGCATGTGGATTTAACTGCTCTCTTTTATTCCTCCCCTCCCTTTTTTGCCATTATAAATAAGAGTGTAATGAATATCCTTGTACATATATTTTCAATTTTTTGCTTTGATAAATTCCTAGCAGTAGAATTACTGGATCAAAGGACTTCTGCCTTATGAATTGTAAAATTATCCTTATAGATGGGTTTACATTTATGGCATTATAGCTATGTGTTTGTGAGGTGAGGGCCTGCTTCCTTACCAATGCCAGATTTTTTTTTTTTTTTAGAAAAAGTAAGATTTATTGGAAGTACATTTTAGAGGGGGATGGGTTGTGCTAAGGAAGGCTCAGCCCTGTGGAATTTGGTAGGTGAAGAGATAAGGTAGTATGGGTTTTCAGCAAAGAGAGCTGTAACAGGATTATTAAAAAGGGAATCTGCAAAATAAAAATGGCATTTTGTTTTAATTGTAGCTTAATGGATGAGGATGTATTTCTTATTGTATTGTTTCCTTTTTAAAATTTAGTAAATGAAACTGGTGGCTTGAAAATAATGTATTTATAAAACTGAAATGCCATATTTTCTCTGTAGGTAAGATTGATATCAACAAAACAAAGGATTTATATCGAGATCTCATAACTATCTTTGACAAACTCCTGTTGCCCACCCATGCCTCCTGCCATGTACAGTTTTTCATGTTTTATCTCTGTAGCTTTAAATTGGTGAGTATGTTCTTAACATCATTTTATTTTATTCTCGGCCATGATTTTCCCTTAAAAATTGGTGGAAAGAGCAGAGGGCACTGCAGCTTCCTGCCAGATCAGTTGAGTGCTATGAAATTGTCATCCTGCATTTGGTCCACTAGGTGGTACCCTGCCGTTTAATTCAAGCCTTTCTTTATTAAAATCTCATTTAGGATATTTAACTGTTTATTTCTTTTATTCTCTCTCAGTTGAGCCTAGCTAGCCCAAATCAACTTTTTAATCCAGAATTTTAAAACTTTAGGTTTTGCTTTCTATTTTGGGAAAAAAAAAAAAATACCAAAGACTTTCTTCTCCTTTGCAACTATTTTGTAGTTTCCTGGAACAGTCAGGGGAGTATTAGGGATAAGAAGGTTAAACTCAGTCTGCACCAAAGTATGTTTTAATAGCTTTTTAAAAGAGCTATGTGGGAGAAGTTGGAGGTACATCTATTATCTCAAGGTATTTAAAAATAAGAATGATGTTAACTGTATTCATTATTTAACAATATAACAGACATTTTCCCACATTGGTGAGTTAAAATCTTAGGGTTCGTTTAGCTAGAGTAGCTTATGCATTAAATAAGATCAGACCAACACCTTCCCTTGTTATAGGGATTTGCAGAAGCATTTCTGGAACATCTCTGGAAAAAATTACAGGATCCAAATAATCCTGCCATCATCAGGCAAGCTGCTGGAAATTATATTGGAAGCCTTTTGGCAAGAGCTAAATTTATTCCTCTTATGTAAGTAACCTGATTTTCCAAGTGCTTTTTCATATCATTCTTTAAAAAGATTATAGCATTGTCTTAAGTCAGAGAAATATGTCTTATTTTTTTGGTCAGTCTTTGAATGAAAAAATCTGTTTCTCTTCTCTCTGCAAGATGTTTATATTTCCAAGAGGCAATTTCAGAAAAAAAGTCTCCTTTTTTAGATAGAACACTTCATGCACAAAGCTTTTGTCATCTGTCCTGTATGGTTATGGTTGCACTTGAGCATGAAGGTCCAGTTGTGTCCATAGGTAGTGTGCAGTGTTTTGTACTGTTTTGATTGTATTTGTAGGTTTGTCTTTTTTTATTCGCATCCTGAATCAATTGTATCTTAAAGCTGAAGAAAAATCCTTTTAAAGGTCATAGATCTGTGTAGGAGGTCAGCTTGGGCCTGTTTCTTCCAGTGATCCATGAAGATACCTTTGGGCAGGGAGGCTGTTAACCCTTCGCCAACAATGAAAAGCTGTCTGGCCGTTCTGTCCTAAATTGTAGACATGGGACTTCATTAGGATGTAGAGAATGAAGTCAACCTGACTGTCTTTCCTTTGTACGCTGTTGGTAAATGTTCCCTACTTTGGCCATATCCCCCTGAGAGGGCCGGGAGGCCATCTGTGTTGATAAGAGGAACCTGTTCTCTATCCCTCAAGACTGCAGCCATTCTTAGGGCCTTCCCGTTGTTCCTAGGGCCTGTTTGTGTGCTCTACTTTGTAATTGGAAGGCTGCCTTTCCCATCCACCCAATCCTCCTCCTTCCTTTGCTTCCTCTCTGCGCCCATGGGTAATGCATAAAGAAACCTGTGGACTGACTTTCCTTAGTTTATAATGACAGGCAATTGTGTGTTTTTATGTCACTGTAGTTTTTTTATGAACCACTGGAGCTGATTTGAATTTTTCTTTTCTCTAGTACTGTAAAATCATGCCTAGATCTTTTGGTTAACTGGCTACACATATACCTTAATAACCAGGATTCCGGAACAAAGTTGTTTTGTGATGTTGCTCTCCATGGACCGTTTTACTCAGCCTGCCAAGCTGTGTTCTACACTTTTGTTTTTAGACACAAGCAGCTTTTAAGTGGAAACCTGAAGGAAGGTCAGTGATTTGGGTTTGGTGGGTGTGAACTGGGTTTTCCTTGTATACTGACCAGTCACCCTTTAGAATGGAGATTCGTTACTCTTTTGAGAATTTAATAAAAACTGTAAAGTCAGAAAACCACACATTAACTCAAACTGTTATAATTTCAGACAGCTTATAGGTCCCTAAAAACACCTTAAGCCTCCTCTCAACAGCTGATGAATTTGAGGTTGCGAACCCCCCTTTAGAGGGGTTTTAGAGTGATTGTAAGATGTGAAGATGCTCTTCTTCAGAGGTGAGGCCGGGCACTTGTGCTGTGCCAGCGCCATGCTCAGAGCTGTGTCCCTGCCCTGTCCTCTTGACGGCCCATGGAGGGCGGGTGTCATTCTCACTTAACTCAGGAGACCAGAGCACAGAGAAATAATTTATTGGCAGGATTAGAAATTGAAAAGGGTGAGAGTGAGGAGGGCTGTAAAGCTGTGGTCATAACGATTATGCGCCTTTATCTAAAGATTCAAATCTGTAGATAAAGATTGTTTATTGGGTTAGTATATTTTAGTTGTGGTCCCCAAGAACAGCGTTCAGTTAAGTCAGTTTAAATTGTTTTGTTTACTGTCATGAATAATTCAAATGGCTTAATAGGCTGTTTCCTCTAAACTAGAGTTTCTCAATCTCTCCACTGACATTTGGACTGGGTAACCCTTTGTCGTGGGGGTCACCTTTGTATTATAAAGTGGTGAGCAGCAGCTCTCACCTTCTACCTACTAGAGGCCACTTGCAAACACCTCCCCCCTCCTCCCCCAGTTGTGACAACTAAAACTGTCTCCAGACACTGCCAGATGTCCTCTTGGGGCTACAGTTACCAAAGTTGAGAACCACAGCTCTAAACTGAAACTCATATGTGTTGCATTATATATATTTACTTACGTCATGTAAGTAAGATAGGGGTTAAAAATAGTTTTATGATCTAGTAGTAGGAGAGGGTTTTATCACAAGATAAGTAAAATCTCTGCTTTTCTTTATATATATAAATGGTAAGAGTCTGGTTAAAGAGGATATATTTCTTATAAGTCATGACATCCCATTTTTATCAAAATATACATCAAAGAATCTCTTAACGAAACATACTTAAGCACAGATTGGTTTGCTTGCCTCTTAAAATAAGTATGGTGTCTTTCTTTTAGTAAATAGGAGAGGATTCTATTTATTAGTTTCAAGACAGTGGAATTTTTCATTATATATCCGTAGTATCCTTGTAAAAAAATATGAAATGCAAGCAACTAATCACATTTAAAAACATGTTAAATCTTAGTACTAATTTAAGACTTGCAAGTCTTGCTGGTTTTTTTTGGTTGCTTGTCAGGTTGACACACACACACACACACACACACACACACACACACACACACATCCATACATATATAGACGCACAGTGCATGGAATACAGGAACAAGAAATTTACACACTGTATTGGCATTGCCTCTAGGGAATGGAGACTTACTTTTTCAGCTCAACTTCTTAATGTTCATGACTGTTAGCTGAAATCAAATCACATGGTCTTTTTTTCCTCTCTAAATTCAGTGTATGCTAAGATTCATATACCTGATTTTCAAATTGTCATACAAACTCGTAGGCCACTAAGAATGTGTGTTTACTTCTTGGGTCTTTAAAAGAAGACACTGGGGTGGTTCCATAGAGTAGTGGTTAGCATGTCTGCTTTACATGCAGAAGGTCCTGGGTCCAGCAGAGTCACGGCTCAAACCCCGGGCGCACCAGGCCTCGGGCGCACCAGGCCTCGGGCGCGCCAGGCCCTGCCTGGGTGCGTGCCGTGAGCATGTGGGAGGAGATGCCCTGCCTTCAGAGATCCAGTTCTTAATGGGAGACAGCAACATCCGTAGGTCAGAGGAGGAAGTAAGGGGGAGATTAGTAAGAACATATATATATAAAAATATAAAAATAAAAGACACTATCTTCTTTAGAAAAGTTGGTTTAGTCCTCAAGCAGTGTGGTTCAGCCTCGTGATGTTCTTACAGGCTCCACGTTGTCTGACAGGGACCCTTATTTAAAGCATTTCTGCAAGTAACATTTTAAAAATCATTTTTATAATGTGAAATAATCTGTGCCGCTTGAAGACTGTTATCTTTGTACCTTCTTAAAAATCTTTCGATTTTTAATCAAAGGTTTGAGGTACCTTCAAAGTCTAAATTTTGAACGTATAGTGATGAGTCAGCTGAATCCTCTGAAGATTTGCCTGCCGTCGGTAGTTAACTTTTTTGCCGCAATTACCAGGTGAGTTACTTGTACCTTATTGGTGGAAGTTACTTAAAAGTAAATTTATGTTAGTATCGGTATTACAAAATTCCATTAAGTTACTGTGAAATTATTTAGTAAAATGAGTTTATAACAAACATTTAAAAATTAATAACCCAGTACTTACAAGAAACACTGCAGTGTGGATCTTGTTTTTATATTGGTTTGGTGGCATTGGAAATTGGCATTAATTTTTATCCAGAGAGGATAATTCAGCAGAAGTGTAGACACTTAGAAATAAGTAAGGCATTTAACTAAGCTAAGAGGAACAAATCAAAGGTGTCATTAGAGTGACTCCTGTAATAATAATAAAAATAGACTGAACGTGAGAAATCAACAATAAGAGATTGGTTTACTGAGGGACTGTATTGTCTCAGGCCTTGGAGCTACAGCTAATGCATAGTTTTACTGTGTGCCTGGCACAGTTCTAAGTACTCTACATAGAACCCACTGAAATTTCACATAATCCTATGACTGTGTTATTAACCCCTGTTTATAAATAGGAAGCTGGAGGCACAGAGAGATTAAATGACTTCTGTGCAGTCATAGCTTGACTGGGGGCAGAGCCAGGATTTGAACGCAGGCAGTCTTACTCCTTCATAAGCAGTCACAGAATTATTCTGCTACACGTGGAAAGTGAATTGGAGACCTTGGGCATTTGATCAGAATATTCAGGAGAGGATCAGAGCTGAAAATCTTCAACAGATAAGAGTGTTCTACTCTAATAAAAGTAATTCTTTCAACCTTCAACCCCCTTAGACAGCTTGGTGCTCTCATTCAGCAACCTTATTTTTCCTTTGCTAGGTACCTAGTTCAAGGCATTCTCCATCTCCTGAGATCTCAAAAATGATAAAGAATTAAAAAGAATAAAACCAACAAGTATTAGTGTTCAGCAGGTGAAAGGTTCCAGTGCATTGCGGGAAGACAGGAAGCAGCTGGAAGAGTAAGGATGGATGAAGCAAAGCGGAGGCAGCTGCACCCAGAATATTCTCGGGATGGGAGTAGAGGACACAGTTGAGGACACATGAGCAGACCAGTCAGAGAAGTTCTCGATTGGGATTTGAGGTTAAGAGTGAAATGTGAGAGCAAGAGATTGAAGTAAAAGTCTGTGTCAAGGAATTTATGTATCGTTCTATAGCTGCTGCTTTTGCTTGCTTAATGGTTTTGAGATTCATAGTGACTCATACAGCTGTATTTTGATTTTAACTGATGTGTAATGTTCTATTAATTTTTTAAAACAATCTCTTGTTGGGATTTCAGTATTTGGAACAGCAGCTTAGGGACATGGTTGCATGTTATGTATGTCCTGGCGCACAGGCACACACTAATGTCACCAAGAGGTGCGGCTGCTGGGTTGTTGGAGATGCACTTCGTCAACTTTACCAGATACTGCAAACTCTTCTCCAGCGTGGTTTTGCCAATTTACCCTCCCACCAGGGGTAGGGAGTCAAATCCGATCCTTGGCTACTGGAATGGAAATAGACATATGTTTTTAAAATTACAAGAGTGACCTGAGAACTTGAGCAAATATACCTGAATAAATACTGGGAACGAGAGTGGGGGGTAGAGTGGCAGAAGTGAGCTAAATCCTCATCTTAGAGAAGCTGTCCGATAATGATTAAAGTTGCCAAGTCATATGGCAGTTACCACCAGAGGAACTGACAATATAGTAGTCCTCATGTTTTTATCATGCGTTCTCCAGTGTAGTTAACTGTTTTCACTCACTTAAGCCTGTTTCTTTATCACGTTCTGAGATCATGGCTCAATCATCCCATGTCCCTCTCTCAGTACTGTTCTAATTTCTTCAACAGTCAAGTCTCTCCATCATCAGCCACTGTCTCTCAGTAAATCTTGAATCCCTTTTTCACTCACCTTTTAATTCTTTTATAAATAGTAAAAATAAGCTCAGCTATATACTTACGCAAACTTAAAAGAGTTTTACCTTGAACACATTTTTAGCGAGTCATACATATTAATCTAAGCCCACTTCATTTTCTTAAAGTGATAGCCACATTTTCTTTCTCCTTAGCATCCTTGTAAATAGGCCCAGAGAACCGTACCCTAAAAGCATTTCTTTTTGCTTTATGTTCTTTTTTCTTGTGCTTGTTATGTTTGGCATAACAAGATAGTTGTCACACATGGCCAGGCATGTCCATGCAGAGTGACTTCTTTATGCTGATGCCTCCATCTTGTTGGTTGTTTGTTTCACAGTAAGTACCAGCTAGTCTTCTGCTACACTATTATTGAGAGGAATAATCGCCAGATGCTTCCAGTTATTAGAAATACAGCTGGAGGAGACTCGGTGCAAACCTGCACAAACCCACTTGATACCTTCTTCCCCTTCGATCCATGTGTGCTGAAGAGGTAGGTACTCTTAGACAGACAACCTGTCAGCGGTGTATTTGCTTTTCCCAAGATTGGGATTTAGGATTTCTCTGCCATAAGCGGCCGTTCCCAGCCGTTTATTCGTATCATAGTCTCCTTATACATATTTCACAGGCCCAGAGTAGACAGTGCCTGTTAGAGGCTGCAGACTATCATAGGCACACCAGCATTTGCCGATCTTTACCCCAGTAGGAACCCAGATTGACACCAAGGATTTTTATTTTATTTTATTTTTTTCTTTAAATCTGTTGGTTTAAACATATAAGGGAATGGGGATAAAGGTGCCTGGCTAGTGAGGATACTGTCTTTTCATGGTTCGTAATTTTCTGCCAGGTGACTTCTTTCCTCTGAAGACCACATTCCAAACCTTTGCACAGGATAAACAAAAGCCAAAAGGTTTATCTCAATGCAAAATTCTGAAAAATCACCAAACCGAACTTAACTTTGACTTTGTATAAGGAAGCAAGATTTTTGCTTAATTATTTTCTAACTAATAACACAACAAGTTGGGATTATCTGTTTCCCCAAGGCTTGGTTGACTGCAACCAGATAAGTCTTTTTCTTAGACTTCTTTTAATAAATTACTATGGGAATGTAAGAGGAAGTTCCAGAGCAATTCAGTTGTTTTCATTTGGACACATTGTAACTCACTGTCAGTCTCTGCAAAGTTGAGAAACAGTTACACTTAAAAATGAAGAGATGAGAAACTGTAAGTGTAATGCTTCATCTATACAAAGAAGGAGCCACATTAATCATAATTACAGTATTTACACTTAGTATTTTTTGACACTTATTATTTGAGCCATAGTTTTCACTTCCTTTTGTGTAATAGGTCTTGTAAGAAAAGAGATAAATATATTGTGATCTTCACTGTAGCGTTTAACTTGAAATGTGATCCTTGTTGACAGGTCAAAGAAATTTATTGATCCCATTTATCAGATATGGGAAGACATGAGTGCAGAAGAGCTTCAGGAGTTTAAGAAACCCATTAAAAAGGTAAATTTGTGACTCAACACACTTTCTGAGAATCTCCTATGTGGTTACAGATCACAGGCAAATAGTAAATAGCAATATTACACTTGAAAAAGTACATTTTATTCTTTTTGCCTTTAAAAAATTCGAAGCTCAGGATATGTTCTGATGAAAAGTTTTCTGGGTTTTTTGATGAATTGTTTAAACCAGACACTTCACATGCTGACTTTGAGAAGCGAAGGTTTATTAAAAATCAGATCAACAAATTTAGATCTTACTCCTTGACCATTACCACCAGGTAACAATCTCAAATTTACTTAGGTTGACATTGTAAGTAACGTTGTAATTTCGTAGAGGTTAACATTAATTTTATAGATCTTCACAGATAGGTGGTAAAGATGCAGATCTGCAGCATATCCTCCAGTGCACCTCAGGAGGAGGCCTGGCAGTTATTGCCAAAGAAGAAAATTGAAATCCAATAATAATAAATATCACTGTTCATTTCTTTGTTGGCACATTTATTTCCATATTAAAAATCAGCTCTAATGTGCCTCTTTTTTCATAAGTAATCATTAGAAAACTCATTATCTTTATTTGAGGAGGTCATTCATTCATTCTTTCATTCAAATTGTGTTAGATACAGGGTTATAATAGTGAGCAAGAATGACATATTATGTTACCTGCCCTCACTGAGCTTAAAATCTGTTAAAAAATCAGACTTTAAACAAATAGTGACAATATGTGATGAGCAGTTGCGTGGGTGGTTTTTAATAAAGAAGTGTGCATCACAGGATGCTTTTGAAATTATGATATATTCACCTTTTCAGAAGTAGCACATTCCTGAGGAAAGGAATTCTTAGAAGCTTTTAAAACCACCACTTGTGATCTTACTGATAATCTGTTCTTTTGACAGGAGGTGGTGGAAGATGAAGATGATGACTTTTTAAAAGGCGAGGTTGGGACCACACCAGGCTCCTTTGACACGCATTTCCGAAGTCCTTCAAGTAGCGTGGGCTCCCCGCCTGTGTTATACCTGCCAGGCCAGTCCCCTCTGATGGCAAGGATTTGTGATTGAGACGACATCCCGCCCCGTTGTGCCCTGCAGTGCCAGGGCTCACGCTGTTTGAGCGTCGCATCGCACCAGAGCCAAGTACCTGCTTCTGCAGCTTACTTTGCAGTTACACCCACTCTAGTGTCTGAGCAGATGTGGTTTCTTTTCGTTCCCGTACAGACAGAAGGAGAAGACTATCATGTGCAATATTTTACAGTGGAGTTGATGATAAATGTTGAAGGCTGGGGTTGTTTATACTTTTTTTGTGTTACAGCTTTTGACATAATTATTGTGAAATTTCTATGATCGGCAAGAGCCTATTTTAACACATTGCATTTTTAACATGGGTTTTGGTCAGAGCTATCATCATAGGACTTTGTTGATCTTCTTTTCAGTGAAAATCCTCTAGGACACTCTTTAAAGTCTTCAGAATGAATTTATTCTGAATATATTGTTTGCCTTCTGCTAAAACTGTGTTTGTGTGTTGGGATTTCACGGGGGTGCAAGGAAAAGTGGGGGAGATGGCCAGAGCTGGTCCCAGCTGCTGGAAGTTGGAGCTGGCACTGATGGAGATGTCCAGGGATGCCAGAGACTAATAAAAGCTTGGAGGGAAGAGATAGAGGGTTTAGGGAAACAGAATCAGACAGAGATCAGATACTTGTGAGTGGAAAAATGGATTTAAAAGAAAACTGGAGTTCCAGGTAAATGTAATTCACACGAGCTGAAAGCAGGGTTGGACTTTTATAAAACAGCACAGAGTATTTCACCCTGAGGCTCCTAAGAGTGCTGTTAAAACTGGAACTACTCGTTTATAATAGAATATTACAGTGATTTTTTTTTTTTTTTTTAAATATGATCATCAGTTGACCAGTTCTCATTTTGAGAATTTCTTGGGGAGGGCAGGGCAGGTTTTAGGTTATTTGGTGCAATGGTTTTGCTGGTAACAATAGGCCAGGCTTACAGCTACAGCCTCTGTCTACTGGCTATTTGTATCATGGATTCAGCTCAGTGAAATCCTTTGGCCAGGTTCTTTTTGTATTTTTATAACTAAATACCAAGAGAGAAGAGTCTAAACGACCTTGCTTTATAACAAATTTGTATAAACACTGCTAGAATCATTTTGTAGCTCATCCATATTTTAGCTTATTCCTTATTTGTGTACTTTTTTGTTACTTATGAAAATGGACATCTTTAAACATATTTATTTTTCTGCTACTTTTCCTATTCTTTATTTAAAGGCAAGTAATATTTTCTTGATCACAGATATTTTGTAATGAAATACTTTGTCTTTCCTAGGGCTTTGTATGCTCTTGTATAATTACATCGATGGCGATCTAGAATTTGAATTTTAGTCTGTAAATACTTTTTTGGAAAATAGAAATTTTTATTGGTTTAAAAAGTTTTGGATATTGGTGATTTTATTTTGGTGATTTGGTGGAAAGTCATTTGAGAACCTTTAGGTTCTTTGTTTTTTAACTGCTGACAGGTGAGATTTTTGTATACTGGATAAAATAAGTAAATAGTTGACAGTAAGTGAGGTCTTTGTGGGTTGGGAAGTAGTTTTAATGTAGAAGGATATATTTATAAATAAATCTATTTAATTCCAAAGGAACCTGAGAAAAAAATTCATTGTGAAAATAAAACAATGGCATGGTTAATCTGGAACTTTTGTTCTTATACCAATAAAGGGAGGTACCCCCATAAAGAGGCTTCTCATACAGAAGTCCTTTTGATTTCTTTATGTATTTTTTACTGATCTGCACTAAAGCACTGTTTTACAATAGAAAACTGCAACTGAGATTTCACTATTAAAGAGGTGAAAATATCGCCAGTGTGATTGTGAGTGCTCAAAAATAAATTGCATGTTGGTAATAGAGAATCATGAGAATGGCCTCCAGGTGCTTCCAGTTGCATCTGAAGTATTGACCACTCTCTATGGTATACCCAGGCTAGAGTGACTGAGGCTTGAACTGGTCCAAGGAAAATGAACACTTCAAAAAATTTACATGCTTTGGAGGAACATCTCTGGGGGGAAATTCTGAAATCTCTTGTGAATTATATGAAAACAAAGGATTTTCCGTCTCTCTTACTGAAGAGCAGACATTCAATTGGGGTAGGAGAACCTGGGTCCATCCTCTTGTCTGTCTGCTATGGTTGGATCTTCTTTAACCCATTTCCCATTTGCCCAAGAATACTTGCTGGTGGCACTTGTGGCTGCAGTGTTTAGCCTGAGATAACTCGTGGATAACAGTTCTAACCTTACCCCCAAGGTTTGCCACAAAATATCTCGCTTTATTCTTTTTGCGTCACTCTAGTATATCAATAGTCTTTGGAAACAAATGACATCATTCTTTTGACAGCATTCTGTCTTCGTAGTGGTATTTCCATTTATAAAATATAGTGATTTTTTGATCACTGAAAATGTCAAATCTTAGAAAACAGCATTTCTATTCATGATATTAACATCATTCTCAAACAGTTGTTAGCCAAAGATTCATTTGATGAATCTGATTTATGTGTACATTTCTGTTACATTAGGATTAGAGACAAATTTTGTTTAGAAATAGCTCTAAGAACAGTTTTTATATTTTTCCATTGAAAACCAGTCAGATTTGCTTCAGCCTCAAAGAACGTGTCTATGTAAAATTAAATTAATGCTGGCTGCGAGCTGTACCTTTTTTTTCTAAATGGGAAATGGGTTAATGAGACAAGGTGTCTCTAACCAGGTGTGTGACTATACTCTCAGAGCTCTGCTTTTATTGAGCTGTAAAGTGGAAATAACTAATACCTACTCCAGGGCTGTGAGGGTTTGATGAAAATGCATGTTTGGTAGCTGTTTGGCTACCCGCTGAGAAAGTCCAGTTAAGCAGGAAACACTTTCACAGAAATATCTTGAAGGAAAAGATAACTTCCATTTCATCCGCATTACCTTCTTGGGTCCAGCTTAAGATCTCAACTGGAGAGGGAGGGCCAGAGTGCCTTAGGTACCATACCAGGCACTGGTTGTTATGGTGGTTCCTGACTCTTGATTGCACTAGAATCCCCTTTGGAGCTTCAAAAAATTAAGAGATGGAATATAGATGATGACATTCTAATAGTTCTGCGTGAGGCTTTTTCTAAACCTCACCACTGTCTTTTTTAAAATTTTTAAAAAGTGTATTATGGAGTTCTATTTGAGTAATATTTCCAAGTTTTAAAATAGAGAACCCCAGCCTCGCACCAGGGTACCTATCTTCGGTAGGGATCGATCAACATCTTGCTGATCCTTATTCAGGGTTTTTAGCCAAACACCATGTGACATTATTGATGATTTCTAAATGTGTGGCGCTATTTTCCCGCTTTAAGACGATTTTTACGTTTATTCACTAAATACAATCCTATGGATTAGGTTCACAAACTCGGATAACATGCTCAAGGTCACAGTGGTCTGAACCGAGGCAGTCCGCTCCTAGGCCCCGCACTCAGGGCCAGGTTGGCTGATCTGCGATCTGAGCTGCCACACTGAGCGCGAACGGTCTGGTGGTAAGCCCCACATGCCTCCCTTACTCCCCACGCGTTCAGGACTACATTTCCCAGTGCCCCTTGCGGAGGAGGCCGGCCGCCAGCCTCTCCCACGTGTTCGGACTACATTTCCCATGGCGCCTTGCGGCCCTGCTTAAATTTCCTCAACCTCTGGGGCTGCGCAGGCTCCTCGGACTGCACTTCCCGGCGGCGGCCGCGGCGGGGCGGGGCGCGGCGGGGCGGCCCTAGGGCGGGGGTGGCGAGCGGCCCGCTGCAGGGGAGGCCGCCGCCTCCCTGGGCCTGCCCCGGCGGCCGCCTCCGAGATGCCGCTGCTGGTCGAGGGGCGGCGAGTGCGGCTGCCGCAGTCCGCCGGGGACCTCGTCCGAGCCCACCCGCTTCTGGAGGTGAGCAGGGCCCGGGTGGGGGGCTTCGAGGCTGACCCGAGGGAGACCTGTCAGGCGAGCCCGAGCCCTCGTCACCCCACAGCCACCATCCGCTGTCCCCCGAGACAGACTTTAAACTTGGCGCAGCTGAGGTGCTGACGGCACATCGGGAGCCCAGGCCGCCAGCAGCCGACTTTCTGCCTTCGCTGGAGGCATCTGTGGAGCCTTTACCTTCTTTGGACCTTAGAGGGCATCTGCCGAGGCCCCTTTCTTGCAGAGGAGGGACTGGGGCCCAGAGAGGTTAGGTTACTTGCCCAGTGTGGCACAGCACCGCGGCTCGAGGACACCCCTGGACTCTCTGTTTCCAGACAGGGCGGTCCCCGCCCCCCGCTCCGCCCCCGCCGCCATCCGGACTTGGCCCGTTTTGCCAAATCTGGGCAGCCGCCGGTGCTCTCTAGCACTCGCAGGGGTCCCCACCCCGTGTGAGCGCTGCATCGTCGTTGGGTCCTCAGGAAGCAGGAGGTTCTTCCTGGGTGGGCTTGGGACAGCGTCTGGGCCAGGGTATCCTGGCGGGCCACCTACTCTTCTTCCCCCGCCCCCCCGCCGCCCTCGGGGGGTCATAGGGCTCCGGTTATTTTTAGCCAGAAGAAAGGGCCCGGCTTTTCCCCCGCTGGGCCAAGTTGAGGACCACGCCCTGATAGCAGGGTTTTGTTTTGTTTCCTGCTTTTGTCCTCAAATAGATCTCTGAACCCCTTAGTCCATGCTTCTGCAGAAACAAGGCTTTGGAAAGAAGCCATTTCTTATCGTAAAAAAAAAAAAAAAGATGAGGGACCAAACCTCCCACTTGCCCCAGATCTAGTTAAAGGGGAATCAGTCAATTGATTTAAGGGATATTTATTGCACCCTAGTTTGTGTTGGGTACCGTGTCACCTCTATCCCTACAATTGGGCCAGTTAGGGAGAATGTTTTTTAATCACAGAATCACTCAAATACCATAAACTGTCCAGTGTCATAAAGAAATAATGTACCTCTGAGATGCGAAGCACAGAAACTTGACCTTAGGGGAGGTCTTCTGCAGTTTCCTTTGTTGCACCGTCTCTAATTATTTTGTCTGCATACTTTTCTTTATTCTCCTTTGATCTGTCCCCCAGAATGTAAGCTTCCTGAAGGCAGATAGGGGTATGTGTCTTTGTATCCTCAGAACCTAGGGCAATGGAAGGTGAGCCTGGAAATGAATCTGCGCTCTGTAAATATTTGTTACATAAACGAGGGAACAAAATGGCCCCTGAAAATGACCCGAAGCATGAGGAGGAGTTACTGACAGGGAAAATGGGGACAGCCCTGTGCAAATCTCAACTTGCTTTTCAAGAAAACAATCGTAATATTATTCAACACATCCTGGGCACCATAGCAGACACTAGGCATTGTGCTAAGCACTTTCCTTGTGTTTTGTCACTGTCACACTAGGGAAGTCCAGAGTCAGATTCACCAAGGGGAAAAATTTCAGCTGCCTAAAGAATTCAGGTGACAATATTTTTATGTTTTAAAATTTCTATGATAAAAAGATTGGTGTCCAAGGCAGCACACTAGTGTGGAGAGAGAGAGAGGATATGAGGTTATACTAGGACAGCGGCCCCTCTTGAAAGGAGATCTGGCCTATTTAGGTAGACATGGCCTAGAAAGGCTATGTAGTGAGGACCAATTCCTGCTACATGAACATGGAGGTGGGAGAGTCACTTTGATTTGCAGCAGTCTAAAGGAAGGAGAATGGAGGCACAAGAGAGATTGAAAAGGGGAAGAAGAGGGAGGGCATTCCAGCTGGACAAGGTAGATTGCTCAGATGGGCAGGAGGGGAAGGGCCCTGAGGACGAGTGGACTGGCCAGTCTCCTTGGCTCAGAGAGGGTAAGAATGGAGAGAGAATATAATTAGAGGGGTTTGGATGGATCTTTCAATGGATAAGCAGTGTGTGTTGGGGGGAACGAAAGTTTAACTCTTTCTATAACAAGTATTGTGTCCTCTTTGTAAAAAAATAAGTCAGAAGAAAACAATTTATGATCACAGCTATTCTTCACATTTTGGTAAATGTCCTTACAGAGGTTTTGCTTCATGTATGATATACTTTTTAAAAATGAGAGCATGCTATATATTCTGTTTTATGTCTTTTTCACATAATAATATATTGTGAGTATGCAGTAACAGAGTAATAATAACAGCAGTAACAGTAATACAGCCGAACACCACTGCCCAGTGAAGCAGGTGCTGGTGCCATTCCCATTTTACAGGTGACGACTCTGAGGCACAGAGAGGTTGAGCGAGTTGTCCCACATCCTGTAAATGATGCAGCCTGGATTGGAAATTTGGCAATCTGCCTTTGTCTCTAGAACTGGCCTGCTCAGTGCGGTAGCCACCAGCCACATGTGGCTGTTTACATTTAAATTAATTGGTAGTAAATAAACTTTAAAAATCAGTTCCTCCGTTGAACTAGCCACATTTCAGGTGCTCCACAGCCATGTGTGTCTAGTGGCTAGTGTGTGAGACAGTGCAGGTATAGATCGTTGCCATCACTGCAGAAAGTTCCTTTGATGGTGTTGTCTAGAGCCTTTCTTCTTAACCAGTTACTGGATGCTCAGAACCAGTCCTGCAGCATCTTGGAATTCCACAATCTGAATGCACCGTAACTTTGTTCCTGCTTTTAAGCTACTAAGGTATTTATAACCTTTCCCCATTATGGACACTCACAGCTAAATCTTTATAAACCCTGTGATTACTCCTACAAGCGAAGTTGCTAGACTCAGAAAGGTTTTTGGAGCAGAAAAGTGATGTAACAAAAATAGTGTTTTGAAGCAATGATGCTGGCAGCCATAGGGGAAGATAGAGTGGACAAGGGAGACC
>NW_024349798.1:13825113-13988303 GCF_902729225.1 Pteropus medius
GTCAAAGAAATGGATGGGGAATGGTGACAGCCACCCCCTACTAACCTGCTCTCAGTTAATCCTCACACAGCCTGAGAAGTGGCCACCAGCTTCCCCATTTCCAAAGGGGGGAGATAGGAGCATGCCCAAGGTCACTCAGTGAAAGGCAGGGGACTCCAAGGCCAGCATTGTCTTGCTCCCTTTCTTCCACTCATAAATTCTATGGCAGGAACTGAGATGTGAGATCAAGAAGGACCGAAATAAGACAGCACACATGGGAGTAGAAAAGAATGGTCAGTTTGAGAGCCATACCTGTTAATAGTACTGTTTCACACGGCACTGTGCAGTTCACGAAGCACTGCCACACCTGCGCTCCTGTTTTTGAAGGAAGAACCGACAGAAAGTAGCAGCAGGGCTAAGGGATCTGGGATCCATCATCTTCCTCAAGGGCATCGCTAGGTGATTGGCTGACACTGGGGGCAACAGACTGTAGCCACAGGCCAAATCCTGTTTGTGGATGGCCCGTGAATTGAGAATGGTATTTACATTTTTAAATGCTGAGAGAAAGATCGAAAGAGTAATATTTTGTGACTGTGAAATTACATGAAATGCAGATTTTGGTGTCACCCATAAATAACGTTTTTGGGGACACAAACACAGCCATTTGTTTACATGGTCTGGGCTGCTTTCACGGTACAATGCACAGCCTGTAATGCCCAAAATATTTACTATCTGGCCCCTTCCTGAAAAACGTTCGCTGACCCCTGGGTTAAGAGAACAGTGCCATTGAATAGGAATTAGGAAATGAGGGTGAGGGGTAGCACGGAGACACTGATGGAAAAGAGGTTTTTCAGTGAGTTTCAGTGGCCAGAGAATATCAAAAGTTGAGAAGGCTGGGGCTACTTTCATTTCAGAAAGGATGTGAGTTTATAAAGTAGGACTACATGTTTTCTCACAGGAGAACTTTGGCTAAACTTTTTTCATTTCTGAAAGTGGGAGACCAGAGTGACATACCATTTTCACTTTGTGGCATTATCTCTTCTGATAATTTATTCTTCTGTTTCTTTGGGAATTAGTAGGAGCTGTGTCAAAAAAAGATGTAATTTTTGGTCTTGGGTATGAAGTGATAGTCATCTCTCATAAGTAGCTTTGCTTTTGGGTGGTGACCTAGTAGTGAAAATGAGCAGTAAAAATTTGCCTTTACTCCCTCCCTCTCCCACCCCCAAAAGAACAGAGAAACTGGTAAGTATTAAAGGAATAATAAAAAGGAAATTCTGAACTCCTAATGTTATTTTGAATTGAGGCGAGGTGGGAAGCGGCATGCGTGGCGAGCGCTCACAGACTGAGCTGCTCTGTGAGTGGACCGGTCCGCCACCTCTCTCACAGTGCCTCCTGCAGCGGGCAGAGCTGCCAGACCCATCTAACTTTGCTGCAGCTCACTGAATCCTTCCTTCCTTTCTTAAACTGAAGGGCTTATCTATTCTCATTGCTGCTTTGCTTCCAATTAATGGAAGTTTTTAAAAAGAAAATACTGTATAACTCATAAAGCTGATGATTATGTTTTCTTACACCCGTTTCAGTTTGAGCACTAACCTAAGTTTGCACCAATTATGAGAAATGGTGAGAGGCCTGTGTAAGACTATAACAACGTTACTCTGTCTAGACAGTGCATGCATACTCTCTATTTACATGTTTGGATAAGATTTTGTTCATTGAGGAGTTTATTTGTTGCAAGTAAGAAAGAAATTATGATACATTTTAGGGTTGTATCAACTTGACATTTTGAAAAAAAAATGTATAATTCAGTTTTCATTCAAGAATTTAACCACCTGAGTTATTTTCTTCCCCAGGCTTACTTCATAAGAATTTATTAAAATATTCAATTAGACAACATGTTCACACCTAATATTAACATATCCTTTTCATAGATTTGCTTCTTTTTGGTTTTCTACTTTAATAATAACATTACTATGTCACAGAAGATTTAGAGAATAGAGAAAAGACACCAGTTAAATCACTTGTGTTCTAATACGACTATGCTTATATTGGTGAATTTTCTTTCAGTATTTTTCCCTGGGTGTAGCAACATTTCAGCATTGTTGTATTAACAGTATATTTATAGCTTACATTTTTTTTTTTTTACTTTTTATTTTGCTTTTCAGTTTTTATTTCAAAGCCATTTTCTATAGTCTTTATTTTCCATGACCGTGCAGTTAGTAGTTGTGAATTGGTTCTGCATAATTTACTTTTTTGTTGCTGTTCTCAGCTTTTTGCCATCCTATGTAACACAGGGTTTGTTGCATTTTGGGTTATTTCCTCCTTACAGAATTCCAAAAGTGGGCTTACTAGATTACTAGGGGATAGAAAAAAAAAGTCTTAACCCCTCTTCTTTAAAGAAAGTAAAGAAGGGATGTGGTTTCTGGGCCACCAGCCCACTAGTCCATATAATCTGATTCTCTTTACAACTGTAAAATTGTGAAGCGTCCTAGTCTTTAGTAAAGAACTGTGAAAAAGAATTTTTGCATCTTCTTTTATAGGCACTAAAATCTCGTTTTATAGGTTAAAAAAATAGAATTTCATTGTTTTTTTTTTTCGCATTGTTTTACATGGTAGTTACTGCCGCCTTTTTATTTTAGCTTTTCTGTCAAATAACACACGCACCTCAGACCTAGAAGCGTGTATTTCCCAATTAGGACACACTTTGGCTCTCTCCACCTCTAGTTACTCAATTCTCACTAATTTCCATCACTATTTTATTTTTTTTTAATTAAACAGGAAAGAGCCAGACTTCTCAGAGGTCAGTCTGTTCAGCAAGTGGGACCCCAGGGCCTTCTGTATGTTCAGCAAAGAGAGCTTGCAGTGACCTCCCCAAAGGATGGTAGGTTAGGAAGCAGTGAATTGGGCATTATCCCAAAAGGCTATTGGATATTTTATTTTATTTCTTTTTTAAACAGGATCCATCTCCATTCTGGGTTCTGATGATGCCACTACTTGTCACATTGTGGTCCTGAGGCACACAGGTATGGTGAGAGAGATGAAGGAAACCATTACTTAAATTGACTCAACATTTGGGACCATTAATTTCTCGATTTGAGTGTCCTGGTGGCCGATTTGAAACCTGACTCCACTTACCTTTTCTCTGGTCTGCATGGTACCTCCCTGTTGCCCTGATCAGAACGGGTTGGCCGGGGAGCACAGACGGTTCTATTCTTTCTGCTTACAGGATATTCAAAGACGAGATGGTCCTCCAATCGGACAGGAGCAGACGTGGTTTTTACTTACTGAGTTCTCATTGGGAATAACACGAGTCATTTCACCCTTGTTCCTCAGGTAACGGAGCTACCTGCCTGACACACTGTGATGGAACCGACACCAAAGCTGAGGTCCCCTTGATCATGAACTCCATAAAATCCTTTTCCGACCAAGCTCAATGTGGAAGGTGAGCTCCACGCTGCTCTTTTTTTATCAGGAACTTTGCTCCCTTGCGTAGAGGAAATGGCTGTGGAAGCTATTATAGCAACATAGAATGTCACCACCCCACAGTGGCTGTCTTGTTCCCCTGGAGCAGAACTCGACACAGCATGGCTCCTTCTCAGTCGTTGAGTGAATGAATGGGTTACCCGTACAGGCAGGGAAATAGTGCTGGATTTTAAATGGCAGGTTTGGCCTTGAACCTGGAGCTTTATTTTCAGTAATGTACTTTAAGATGTTCATGTGTTGGACGTTGCTTTATTATACCCCAGATGTGGTACCTTCATTCATTCATTCCTTTAGCAGTTATTTGTCGAAAGCTTCCTGTGAGCAAGAACTTGCTCTAGGTGCCAAGGACATAGCAAACAGAGTAGACACAAACCTGCCTCCGAGCCGTTCATTTAGTAAGCAAAGTAGGAAGTTAAGTGGTGGACAGGACTATGGAGGACAATGAGGCAGGGAAGAACCCAGGGGGTGGTGGGGGGCCCCGGGGTGCAGGTTTCAGTGTCAGCACATCAGTGGTTTCACCACGGCCTCTGACTGTCTCCCCAGGTACAGGACATGCAGCCCTCCATTTCACAGCTGCTGGCAAACTCAGCTGACCCACAGTCACCCAGCTAGTTGGTGGTAGACCTACGACAGTGGCCTGATCCGTGCTCATACCCCAACCCTCTCCTTTCTCATGAAGCACACTTTGTAGCCTTTGCTGTCACTTTATCTGAAGTCTGAGGTAGCCACTGAATGTACTACTAGTCCAGTCATATACAAGTTCTTAGAATGCCAGGGATTTAAAAAAAGCCTCTGTCAAGAGTTTCACTAGTGTAACACAGATCATTTTAAAGTTTAATTCTGTTTCTGCCTGCGTCAGTGACACAGACTAGGCCAGCTTCATGAGCGTGTGACCTGTGCAGCCTTTTCATTTTGCTCTGGGCCCCACAGAGTGCATAGCCAGACCCAGCCACGGCCCCACTCCGTGGTTCTAGGAACATGGTTGTGGGACAGTCCTGTCTGTTTGCAGAACTGATTTGGTCATTCTGGAGAGTTTGTTACAACAAGGATTCAGAAGGCAAACCTGTAGTAGCCCAATGTTGAGCAAAGCCACAGTGATCACAGCTCCCTTTACCTTTTAATGTTCATCTGAGGCCACTCGATGCTTCGTGGTCTGCTGCTTCCATAGAAGATTCCAGTTCATTCCTCAGGAAGATTTTGTCTGTCAGTAGAAGGTAGCATGAAATACGGCTACACTTTCCCAAGCACTGATCTCCAGGTTATTACAGGCTGTGGAGAGGCGGTTAGTAGACTCATGGGCGTGGGAAACACAGGGGTAAACAAAGTTAGAGTTTTCAGTTGTAGGACATCTTAGAGCTTCTCTGTGCTGATATGCATCTTAGTTCTTTGAGGGAGGGCTCGCTCACAGTGGGCAGGTTTCCCAAACTCATCAAGCTCCAGGAACACTGTTTTCTGTCTCGGGCGGCCAAAGTTCCAGGGAGCACAGTGGATAAGCACATGCCTTAGAAAGAGACCCAGTTTCCTTCTCTGACGGATGGAGATGATAATCCTCCCTCAGGAAAGGTGGCAGTAGCAGAGACAACGTCACCTGTGGAACGTCCACCTCAGCCCGCCACAGAACGGGCCTGGACTCAGGGCACCCTTGTGCCCTCCCACTCCTGTACTCATGTACTTCTTAGGCAGAGACATTTAAGAAGTTTTGGAGGTACCTGCTTTGGGTGTGTAAATGGTGTGATAGAGCCATATTCTTCCAGAGTGGTCCCCCACCCTCTGCATCATATTTGTGTTAAGATACAGATCTGCTCAGCCATCCTGGGCAGGGTCCCCAGAAGCTTGCCCGGCCTTGGCAGCCTCACCGTTTACCCCTGGGTGCCACACGGGTGTGTTCTGTATGTGCCATGGCACAAACAAGGCCCAGAGGCCCTGCCACAGAGTGAGGGCTCACAGAAGCTGAGAACTACGACTCAAAGCTAAACTAGTGCACACTGTCACCGTGTTGTGCTGGCCTCTGACCACCGTCCCGTCTCTTTGCCAGGCTGGAAGTGCACCTCGTGGGCGGCTTCAGTGACGATAGGCAGTTGTCACAAAAACTTACTCATCAACTTCTTAGTAAGTTCACTGTTTTTTCCCCAAACTTGATAAAAATTTGTACCTATTTTTGCTTGGATAAAAGTCCCAGTTGGGACATAACCAAAGAGGGGCACACCTGCCTGGAGCAGTGTAAACCGTTCAGCGTGGAATCTCATATAAAGATCGAATAGCATAGAGCTAAATTTTTAGGGGCTAATGGGACGGGGGCAAGATTTTCTTTTATAATAGCCGTTGACGCATTCCATGCTCTGAATTGTGCAAAAATCGAACCACCTTCTGGGAAGAAATGTCCATTTTAATAGTAGAGAGTGAAAACACTGATACCACTTTTTCTCTATTCAATTAACAAATATTTAAAAGAGAAGATGTTTTGTGTTAATTTATCATGAGGCAGTGAGGTGGGCGGGTGGTCACACGGTACTGGGATATACGTTGGTGTTACCTATTGGGAAAGCGATTTGGCATCGTGACGAAGTCTGAAAAAGATTCATGTCCTTTGACCCAGTAATTCCCCTTCAGGGAATCTGTTCTAAGAAAATAATCTGAAATATGCACAGAGATTTATGCCCAAAGATTGGAAATAATTTAATGTCTGTTAGTAGAATAGTTATGTAGCCGTTAAAAAATAATGCTTATGAAGAGGTTGAATTCCATGAGAAAATACATATGTACAAAAATTGGGATATAAAACTGCATACATGTTATGAGCTTAGCTGTGCACAGAAAAATATAGAAGAAAATACATTGCATGTCAACTGCTAGGATTATGGGCATTAAAAGCTCTACCATTAAAAATCTATTACTCTTTATATTTGGAAAAAATTTTTCCAAATTTTTTACAATGATCAAAAACTTTTTAGACTCTGATAATCTGCAAAAAATTACTTCGAAAAAGAAGAGTAAAAATCTTATGAGTCAGTTTGTCCTCCCAAACTTCTCAGAATAGAGAGAAAAATGGAAAGCCTTGGTCGTAGTTTCCTTGAGGCTAGGAACATGGCTGTCCCTTGGCAGGCAGGGCTCGGTTCTGTGATGTCAGTGATAGACGGGCCTGGTTTGGCCGAAAGGGTAGTGGAACAGAGAGGGCTTAGCTGGCTTCTCTCCCTCTGTCCCCTTCTTGACTCACTCAGCATATGTTCTGCTAATTAAAGGAAGTTTCTTGATATCCATTTTTAAAATTCTAATTGTAGGTGAATTTGACAGACAAGAAGATGACATTCACTTAGTGACATTATGTGTGACAGGTAAGTTCTGCCATCTTTCCTAAAACCAAGCAGTAGATTTCAGGAATGTTTCGCCCTTCTCCCTAAAGCTGGACGTAGCATCAGTTACCTGTCATAGAAGACACAGCTTGTCAGTGCTTCGCTGACTTTTGTTCTGGCTTTTCCCCTCTGCTAGAATGGCCTTCTGCTCCTTCCCTGTTCAGCCTCAGTTGATATGCTAACCCACTTCAGCGCAATGCATCTTTTCTTCCTTGGGATTTTTAGAAGCCTTCTCTGTACTCCCAGGCAAGAGAAGGGACCAGACCCCAGAGAGGAGCTGCCACCTTGTGTGGCAGACTGCCAAGTGTATAGATGGCTGGGAGGCACTAACCCGAAGCGACAGATTGTTCAGTATAAATTCAAGTGCTCTGGGACTCAGTGGGTAAACAGGAAAACTGTCCCTTTCATTGTGTGTGGGTTTTTTGTTTGTTTTTGTTTTTTTTGTGTGTATGTGTGAGGTTCCTTCTTGGCCTCTGTTAATACAAAATGAAAACATTTAGTATTTCTTAAAAATTGGATCTTAAAAAAGTTTTTTTTATTTGTTAGAATTAAATGACCGGGAGGAAAATGAAAACCACTTTCCAATAATTTATGGCATTGGTAAGTAATGTGTTTATTTGAGGGCTGGGGGCTGGTCACAGGCTGATAAGGCAGGCTCCAGTTAAAGGCCGATTCCGCAAACTAGTGGGCCTGCTGTCGTCAGTGTGTCACAGCCTTAGGTTCAAATCCTGGCTCCCCTCTGTGTTTGCTGGGGGATCCTGGGCAAGTAGCTTACCTTCTCTAACCACTGTCTACAAAATAGAGAAACTGTCCACTGTCCACCTCCTAAGACTGGGAAGAGAAAACAGGGTAGCGAATATCAAGTATAGACAGTGCTGAGTTGCACTCTGCTCTCCCAAGGTGGCCAGCTGGGATGGGCGGGGCATTTGAATCTTATACATAGGGAGCCAAGTAAGGTTTTAATTGAGAACAAGGATCCTATAAAGATAAAGTGTAAAACTATCAGGCTGAAGAAAACCCAGAACCACCTTCCCTCCTGTGACGGCCCCCCAAGGATATAGTAGGATGAAATTGGCTGTATTTGCAGAGGGCTTCTACCATGTCTGTAGTATTTTATTTAGCTGGGTGGTGGGTACAAAGGTATTCGTTATTTTATTCTCTATACCTTTGTATATATCTGAAATACTTTGTAGAAATGATAACAAACAAAAACACCTGATTTGGCCGTGATCACAGCCTACAGCCTCCCTTTTCCCCCCAGCAACTCGCAGATGTGTTTGGTCACAGGGCTGGCCAGGGAGCCTTGCCACATATTTGCCTGGAGAGAGGGCACACTTCCCACACGGGGCCACTTCTCGAAGTCTTACCTAGTGCAGCTCAGACCTCAGCAATATTTTCAGTGAGATGCTTGGCTAAAAGACTGAGTCTTCCCTTTCCCGGAAGGGGGAAGCTACAGCACTTAGTAGTAATTTTGTTCAATTTCCATTCTGTTGTGTCTCCGAGATAGACTTATCCATGTTTTGTTACGTGTGGTGGTAGAAATGTAGGACTGCACACTTTCCATTTTTGTCTTTTGTCAACTCACAGTCACCCTGTCGTCTCTCACAGCTGTTGATGTTAGAACCGCAGAGGTGTACCGGGCCTCCTTCCCAGATCGTGGTCCAGAGGAGGAGCTGCGAGCTGCTCGAGCTTTAACAGGAGGGCCGGTGAGTCTGGAGTCATCTTTGTGATAAGGGATTAAGGGGTAAAAAGGCATCAAACTCCAAAGCCTCAAGTGTTATAGACCTTAGAAATGGAAAGTTCATGTCAGCTGCTTTAAACTGTAAATCTCCAGGGACCAGCACATACCCGTCTCCCTGTCCCTCTCACACTCCCTCCCTCCCTTCCATGCCCCGCTCCCCGACCCGAATAACAAATGCTTTTAGGTTATAAGCTCAAGACCCCAGTTCTCTGCCTGGAAGGTGTAGGGAGAAGTAATGTGAATCCCTAGCATCCGATTCGTAGAGAATGAGCCCCTTTTACTTTGTAAAAATTTTTCCTGTAAAGTTCCTACAAAAAAGGGAGACCCTGGTAGGGGAGAGAGGGTTCTCCCCCTGCACCTTGGACAGTACACTCCTCTGGACCCAGTCACTGAAGAGCAACTTGCTGGAACCCAAAAGAATGATGAAATCAATTTGAAAGTCTCATTGCCTTAGGTGCTTTTAAATTACATAACATCTTAATTTTAAAAGTTAGAAAAAAGACCTAAGACTTACATGGCTATTTGAGGAATGGGTGAAACAATCCTTTAAAAAGGCTTTTAGTATAAAAAACAAATTGCATTCAGAGCACGCAGAAGAAATATCACTTATGAAATTCTGACATTTTCATTGGAAAATGTTTGGATTCAGAATGTTTTGCCAGTCCTTTAACATTTTTAGGATTCCTTTTGCTGTTCTCAAGTAGCACAATAGCCTTGACTTAGCTAATATTCAGAACATATTTCAATCTCAGTTACCAAAATAGAATGTTGCTGGTTAAGCTGAGAATGACCATTGGCAAATTTGGGAATTTGGGGAATTGATCATTTGGTAAATTAGCATTTTTACAAGCTGTTTTTCCATTATATTGATGGGGAAACATGCATGGTATACTTTTTTAGTTGTAAGGTAATTAATTATCCGTTAGTATAAAGAGGCACATGGGTTTCAGTCAAACACACCTGGGTGTGAGGCCAGCTCTGCTGCTTACTGGAAATGTGACCGTGGGCATTATGCCCCGTCTCTCTCTGAGCCTCAGGCTTTCACACAAAGGGAGAAAAATGCCATCTTCCTGCAGTATTGTTGTCAGGACTAAACAAAATAATTTATGTTACCCACACAGTGCAGTACCAGACAATTGGAAATATTCAGTAAGTAGCAGCTTTGTTATTAGACAAAATTTTAAAGCAGCTTATCATCCAGATAAATGCCTTAACTGCTAGACTACACCGGTGCCTGCTTTAATGGGAGGGTTCGAAAAGCTGATAGCATTCCTTAAATTCTACCCTTGAAATGTTCTTTTTCAGATGATTAGTATTTACGATGCAAAGAAAGAACAACTTCAAATAGGACCGTATTCCTGGACACCATTTCCACATGTGGATTTCTGGTTGCAGCAAGATGATAAGGAAATACTAGAGGTGAGAATTTACTGGTTGAACAAATCTTAAATCTCTGGACCCTGGTCTCCACATCTGTAAGAAAAAGAAAGGTTTAGACTAAATAATAGCTGCTTTTCCTTCAGTGAGTAGTATTCATTTTTAGGATGCCACTGACAGGTCCCATTTAACTCCCGTGTCAACTGGGGATGAGTAATATCCTGGATAGACACCTGCATAGATGAAGCAGTAAGCAACCAACTGCTTTTGTCTCATTCACCCAGTATACCTCAGTTCTTATATAATGTTTCAATTCATATATATTTATATAGTGATCTGAGAACATCCCGATTAATGTTTAAGGAACACGAAAGTACTTCATTTGGCATCTTTATCAAAGTAGGGAAAGGGGCAAGGTTATTCTCTCATGCCCCAAATCTTGTTTTTCCAGAACCTTTCCACTTCACCTCTGGCCGAGCCCCCCCACTTTGTTGAACATATTAGATCTACCTTGATGTTTTTAAAAAAATACCCATCTCCAACAAAGACGCTGTTTCCTGGAAATAAAGCTCTACTCTACAAAAAAAATGAAGATGGTTTATGGGAAAAGATCTCTCCTCCAGGAAGTTAAAAATAGGAATTACCAAAGAAAGCAACTTTTTGGCAAGACAGAGACCACTGGTGGGGTTGGAGAGAACGTGAATTTGGAATCTACATCCGTTGAGTCTTAGGTCTCCTTCCTTACTCAGTGTCTTTCAAGTGACTTTCAAAATAAAACTTTATTTTGGCAAAGGCACTGGTTTACTTTTTGCTTTTCTAAAAAGGTGACGTCCAGCTTTCCTTTTTTGGTCAGTAATAAGGGGCAGAGGAGAAGCCACCTGCCTTCACTATCCTATAACAGCTACTCCAGTTACTTAGGTATATCTAGTTCTGCAAGTTAGTGAATAAAGGAAAAATGATGGTAATTTTGTTTAAAAAACATTTAAAATGCACTCAAGTTCAGTGAGAATTTATACATCTCACAGAGGGTTTTTTTGGCCCCCAAATATTTTAGAAGCATGAAATCCAAAACTGAGATATGTACTTCTAGATATGAATGAGGTAAAAGGTTCAGAAAGACAAACGGAGTTTGATCTCACAGCCATATAATTACCTCTAAAATAATCTCTCATGAGGCTAAATTTAATTTGAGTTATACGAAGGTGTAAGTTCATTAAAATGTCCAAATTGTGATTATTATGCAAGTTATATTTTTAGAAACCTTTATTTTTTTTGAAGTTGCTGTCCAAAAGGATGTCACCATGCCTGATTAATAGTAATATTTATGAAGTGAACTCACCGGTAACAATTTCGAGAACCTTTATTGAAACCAACATTCAAATAGTATCTCAAGGGTGAAATTCTGTTTCAGCAAAACCAATTTAACAATTTATATGTAAAAACATTTAAAAATTAATCTTGTTAAAGGTGATAATTTCCCCTCCCCCCATCTGCTGTACTTCATCGCACCAAATAAACAAGGAAGACTTTGTTTAATCATCTGCACCAAAAAGAAAATGAAAAAGGAAAATACATTTTGACAAAAGTCAAAAGTCAGAAATCACATCAAATCAGAGTGTAATTATTGGCTTAATGTGGTATAACTAAGGCTTCCAGTCCTTCAGTCCACAAACGCAGTGTGAACTCCCACCATTTCAGGGTCCCTCAAGCTCAGCTCTGCTGGCCTGGCAGGCACTGGGTGTCGCCTGTGGTGAAGGAAGGGCAGCCAGACTTGTGGAAGCGCAGACTCGGGCCGTCATTAAGGGCCAGCTTCCAGTGACTTCAGCAGTAGTCTGGCGTGGTCGGCCTAAGGAAGATTACTTTTCTGGTTCCTGTTTCTGAGTTGGGCCCAAAGGGGTGAGCTGCTAGTGGAACAGAAGCTATGAAGCTCCCACGTGAAACAGGTCAAAGGTATACTCACTTTAGAATTTAACTGGGTCCTACAGCATATTTAACATTATATTCCTAAGAGTAGTATCCACTGGGTTTTCAGATATTAAACATAGAAATAAGCACAGTTTCTTCTTCTGTGCCAATTTAAAAGCTTTACCAATATTTAAAAATATACATATACATATGGTCAATGAGAGTTTTTATAGTTACTCTTAATAGATGAGTCCTTTAATTTTTTTACAAATAGTATATAAAGGGAGAAATGGATTTGCGGCAGAGGGCGGCCGCAGACACACTGCCCTGTCTAACTTGCTAGCCAGCCTGCCACAGCATGAGTGGACACAGCCCTTCCTCACGTCTCGAGGGAAAGCAGCAGTTGGGGATGGTGGAAAAGGGCTTCTGACACTTGTGTACAATCCCACTGAAACTCCTCCTTCAAGCCCACACAGTCCAGTTGTATACTGCAACCTGATCAAACTAAACAACTAAAATGGATGGCAAACGATGCCGTCTTGTCTGCAGCAGTCCAACAGAACCCAGAGAGGTCTAAAGAAAGCTGTCTTACCGAAAAGTTACCATGTGCAACCTAGCAACTTCTTACACTTACGTTTACACAGATAAGAGCAAGTGTTTCAAGTGGCGGGCACTTGAAATTCTGAGTGTTCTTTGTGAATAAAAAGTGTTTATGGTATGTTGGGGAGGAATGTATTACTACAGTTGGGTAGACAGAAACAGTTGTTGTTGTTCTCTGTACCCATAAAATTAGACAAGTCAATTACCCTCCAAGAAAGCCTGGCTTTCAGGCACATATTTGTGCAAAAATCCCAGCTAAGCACAAATAACAGTAATTTCTCTTGTATCAGCATGTGGCACAGTTCACATTTTCAGTATAACTTCATCTTCCCTGAAACAATACTCAGTACAGTCTCAAACCAAACACTGAATTTTATCTTAAGCTTTCTGGTTCTTCCACCTGTGGATGGTCGTCTTCTGGGCGCTGGGTCCTGTTCTGGAAGCTTCCAGTCTGCTCGGCTTCCTGAGGGGTGGGAGCTCCTGGGTGCTGCTCAGGGCTGTTAGCCTCCAGGGCCTCCTGTTCGGCCCCTCAGACAGGTGCTCCATCTTTTCTAAGTCTTCAATGTGACTGACGGAGCTTGTCTCACTTAGAGCATCTGAACCTCTTAGGGACCTTTTAAAAGGCTTCTGGCCTAGAGAGAGATGGAACGAAAAAGTTTGGTAAAGGGCACTTCCACAACAAAGCTCTCTGTAGAAGAGATCACTTTTTTAAATTCTAACTGCTTCAGCCAAATCCCCAGAATTACTGGCTCTGAGACACTCAGCGCAGAGGTAAGAAATGAGAGTTGATGTGACACTAACATGCTCCCAAGGCTGGGAACTTTCGAGGTCATCTTAATCAGGAGAGTAAACACCAGGTCAAATGTGATGCCAGCTTGCAAGACCCTAACTTCCCCTCTGGAGCGCTCCAGAGGTATTCCTCCAAGGCTACTGGAATGGTTATTTGAAGGGACAGCTGGGCTTATCTGAAGAGAAATAGGACTTTTGGGTTAAAGAACCAAGAAAACAAGAAATGCAGGTGATACCAAATGGGAAAACCATTACATGAGGCCAAAGTCTACTTTCCCAGGGGAAAACACGACCAGTTTCCTTTCGTGTTAGTAACTCAGACACGGCGCTGTACTGTACCTGGAAGTCTCTGTTTCGTGCGACTGCCTGATGGGGTCTGAGGTGGTGTTACTCCTGTCCCTTGTACTTTGTAGACATACGTGTGTTCTGTGGACTCGAGAGAGCCTGCCGGGAAGAGACAGAGGTGGGCGGGAGCTCTGGCACAGGCTGTCCTGCGCGATGCCCCCACTCAGCCTTGTTCCCTAATGAGCTTCCTCCAGCCACATAGCCTTGCATAGACCAGTGGGGACGGGACGTCAGTGCTCCTGGAGTGCCATCTTGCAGCTGTGCTCATGAGTCCCGCCGCTGCTGTCTCCCCAGGTATCCCACATACCCGTGAAAACACTCCGCCAGCAGTGTGGCCCAAGTATGCCTAGAGAGCCAGGCCCAGGTGGGACATGTACTTTAGCCAATGAGGCACAGATGCCTCGTGGTTAAAGGCTGAGGTGGGGCAGGTTAAAAGATTATCTCTGGCTGTCCTATGACAACATTGTCACCAAAGGTAGGGGCCCCATGTTGATGGCATTATGTCCCTGGTAGAACAGGAAAGGAGAAATCCTGTAGCTGACATCATCTTCCCCAAACCCCAGCAACTGGTAATATTTGCCAGCTGCCTGGTCAGAAACCCAGCGGTCCAGTGCGACAGACCAGTCATAACTGCCCCTTTCAAAGGCAGTTGCTGGGCGACACTGGTGAGCACTGCAAGGAACATCAACACTGAACCATGATGTCCAAGACGCACCGTCTCGAGGGTCTGAACAGCTGCGTGAACACATTCTCCTTGGACTCCGGGAAGCGGAGTCTGCTGGGGGCAACGAGTACCTGCTTTCGAGCCATTTTGGCTGTGCAGGCAGGAGAGGGACGACGAGAGTCACAGTGCTGGGATAGAGTGGGGACGTGTACAGGCTTCTCAGCACTAGGGTGGGTGCCCAGGGCATATGGTCAAACCCGAGGTACGTAAGATCTGGGAGGAGGCTGTCCGTCCTACCTGCCGTCAAGTTGAAAGTTCTTCCCTTCTGTGAAGGCTGGACCGGAGAGAACCAATTCAGCACGGATCCTACAACGGGGATCTGCCGCAACACGCCCTGCGGAACAAACGCTCAGCATCGCCTGGTCCAGGCCGCTCCCAGCCCGAGCCAGCCGCGCCTATGCAGGGGACTCACCTCTTCCCGGAGGCGCTCCTCACTGGCCTTCTGCAGCTGAACCTGAGCTTCCTGAATTCCTTTCCGAACCACTTCTGTCATGTTTTCCAGAAGCTGTGTTAAGAACAAGAAAGAAAGGCATTACTTGTCTTAGCCTCTTGCCCAGGACCTAGAACTATTAACAAAGCACTGGGGACGGTTTTCAACAGTCTGTTAGCAAGTAGAATTCTGTACTTTAAAAACATCACTGTAAAAAAAAAAAAAAAATCAGGATGAAATGCTCAAAGAGGCCTAGGCAGACTTATCTTGGTGACCAGCCTCATAAGCCAGGGAACACAGAGGAGAAATAATTGTCCCTACAATTTGAATGTCAGATCAACAGAAAATAGACACACCGCTCTACATGCACGGCATGAGCCAGAAGTGACAGTCGGGTTTGGAAGAAACTTCAAGAAGTGTACCCGTGAATAAATAAGCCCCAGTTCAAACTTCCTTTTCTCCTCCAACCCACCCAAAGTGAATCATGTGCCACGTGTCTCTTTCCTCTCAGATCAGTCTTGCTTGGACCCTTTTCTCTCCTTTGGAGTGATTTCTAATGACCTGAATATCTGGTTTGGAGAACCAATTTTAAGCCTCCCAGCCTGGTCCTCCAGGCTGGCCAGTAGGAGCGCGTCTGTTATTGGCGGAAGTTCTGTTACTAGAAACACCTGTCTCATTCAACTCAGGACCCGGCTTCCCCCAGGAAGTCTCTATGGACCCTGTCAAACAGCAAGTGTGCCTTCCTGAATGCTTGGCTGTCCCCACCTTCTAACCAGAGCACCAACCACCTCACTGGGCCACGTGCATCAATCCCCCCGCTGGCCTGTGGGGTCCCTGAGGGCAGGGACCCTGTCAGATCTACATGGCATTCCTGATGCTGGCACCACGCCCAGCTCACAGGAAGCATTGAAAACCTCTTGGGAAAGAGTGGACAGACAGACATCTGTGCGGGTAACTTTGTCCTTTGTGGCTCCAGCCTGTTTCTGGGCAAAACCCAGAAAAGGAATGAGACCCTGATTCATTGTACAGACCCTTGAGTTTTCCTCAATTTCTCGGGCTGTGACTGCAATGGTCTCCACGAGTTGAGAAATATCTACGTCGTCACTCGCCATGCCGATGTAAATACAGCTCTTCATGCTTTTATACTCAGGGCCTGCGGGAGAAAATGACAGACCCGCTTGGTTCCCGAGTCCTCTGGCACGGGTCAGACACGGCCCGCTTGTCTGTACAACAGCTCGGCCATGCGCAAAGAGCCTCCCTGCGGGGTGAGGAAAGTGGTTCTGAGGAGACAGGATGCCTGGAGTGGCTGCAGCAGGGGAAGGGCAGGCGTTCACTGCCCTGGAAGAACTAAACCGTTTTCTCCAAACGGAGCCCGTTCTCCTTAAGCCAGTTGAAAATGGCCTTCTAAAGTTCAGAGCTGATTTATTAAAGTAGTAATTACCCATTTTAAATGTAAGGTCAGATTCCAGTTCGTTTAACTTTTTCAGGAGTCCAGCATGAATTTTTTCCCCTTCTGGATCTGATTTCAAACTGCTCTTATCATCATTAGCATGTTCGTACCTATAAATAGCATCAAACAACAGAATTTCAATCTAGAATATGATGTGAGTCTTCAGACACAGGATCACAGGGGGAGTATAAACCATTGGAGGGTACCAAGAACGTGGAGAGAGATGAATGGGCAAAGGAGCCACTCGGGGTTTCAAGAATGTCTCAAAGAACGGCCAGGTCTCTAGGTCCGTGAAATCTAGAGAGTGAGGCGAGGTCTGGAAGTCTCATCATTTGTGACACAAAAGGGAGCTGGCCCTCATCCTGAAGGAAAGCAGTCGCGGGAAGGACCCCACACGCCGACTACCAAGGACAGAGGAGTTTGCTGCGCTGGGGAGCTGGGTTCTTTCCCTCAGTGATTTGTAATTCTCCACCCACAGGGGATGTAGTAACTTGTGTTGGCACAGGAAGAACATACGGCGACTCTTCCTGCACTGAGTGCGATGTGGGCCCCATTGCCGGCTGCACTGTGCTTTTGTAAAGTGCCCGGGTCATCCTGTAGAATTTTCATCAGCTGTGAACACTGTGCCTACATATATTCATCAGAGATTTCTAAGCTGGCTCACAAAATGACCTACCCGTGGTCTTTATACAGCAATGAGAAATGAACACCAGGCGGCAAGTGGAAACTGTACCTGACAACCCCTATTCCAGGCCAGTTAGGGTCATCGACGTATAAGAGGCCTGCTGTCTCTGTCACCTCCTGCTTGAACTCCTCTCGCAACTGTAGTGTACAAGTCAGGACTGGCAGCTGGCTTTGTATGCAGGCCACAAGCTGGTCCACATCCTCTCCCCGAGTTCCTAAACCTGAAATGTTCACAGAATGTTAGAGAAATGCTTGAGAGACGGCTGAAAAAGAGAGAGCAGGGCTCCCACTTCCTGTCAGAGAAGCCAACGGCTCTCAGCATATCCAATCAGCTGGAGCTGAGGAGTTAAAAAAGCCACTAAACCCAGATATGGTATTAAAAATGAACATAGCCAACTGCTCCAGATGTAGACAGATTTTCTTACCCAGAAGAATTAGCCCTTTTGATTTAATACACAATAAAACTCTATAGAAATCAGATTCTTCCCACAGAGACTCTGCTTAAGTTAGAAAATCGTATCACAGGTTAAACTCAAGGAGGAAACCACACAGTTCTGTCTGCACATTACCATTTGGAGAGAAAGAGATCTGGGCAGGTTTGTGGCAGGGTGATGACAACGGAACCGAATCACTTCTGAAGGTCAGGCCCTGAGGGTCTCAGGGCTGCAGGGACCCGAGTCGTGGCCACGTCACTCCTTCCTCACGTCCCTCGCTTCCACTGCTGCACGGGATCTCACTAAGCCTAACTCCAGCTGCCTTGGGGTCCTCAGCTCCCTTTTCTGGTTTAGAGACCAAGGTGCTGGGGCTGGGAGTGAGGCCCTGCACACACGGCTTCCTGAGGCCACCAGCCACGTTCACGATGGCTTTTCTTTGCAGGACAGATGCCTGTACTTCTCTACTTTGATGCCTTTGAGAAAACATCTTTCCAAAAATGTTGAAAACATCTCATGAAAAGCCATCCAACGTTTTCTGAAAACATTTAAATCATCTCAGGATAAAGCACAACTAAAATTTTAAAATCTTTTTTTCAGCTTATGTTTAAGTGCCTACTATATAATATGCCTGGCACCACCTAAAGCACTTCATATACATGATCACATTTTAATTTTCACATGGCTACGATCTGGAGATAAGAGACTGGCTCAAGGTCTCACAGGTACGAAGTGCCAAGGGGGCAAGGACCCAGTACTGTGTTGTAAAGCGCGTGTACTCTCAGCCGCACGCTTCCTTAAATGCCTAACACGGCAGTTCTCAACCTTCGCTGGCCTATTAGACTCACCGAGGGAGCTTTTAAAGGTCAGATGCCCAGGCTCCGCGCCTGACCCAGAAAATCTGAGTCTCTGCCGGTGGGACTTCTCAAGGTTCCACAGGTGATGCTAATGTGCGGGCTGGGCTGAGAACCACTGAACAGAGAAGGGTCACAAGACATCAAAACATAGGAATTCGAGTGACTTCAGAAGTCTATTTCTGAGAAATTACACTGGAAGGCTAATCTGCCTAAATTTAGCCCAAAAGAAAAAGCCTCTCCAAAGAGAACAGAACATCACAAGGGAAAGCTAGTCAACCCTGAAGCATGGGCTTTACCAGACTTGTCACCACTGCTCCTGGGAACAAAAATGAATGCAATGCACGGGGACTAGTTACCTGCCGCTGTTGCCAGAGGGCTGAACCGCACGCACACGCCCTCCACTTCCAGGTCCATGACAGTGAGGCCGCCCGCGGGCACCAGACGTTTCAGCTGTTCTCCCAGCTGAAACGGGGAAGGGCGCAGAGTGAGCACGCTCCCGCAGGAGGGCTGTGCCCGCAGACCTGCCCCGTCCGCCCCCGTCCGCCCCCATCCACCCCAGTCCGCTCGGCCCTGGACAGAGAAGCTGCAGGGGTTGGCTGCCTCTAATTTTTTGATTCTCTTTGAATACTATGGCAACTCCTTTTTAAAAACAGTAAATTTTACATTGATTAACTTAAAAAACCTAAGTTCGTTGTAGGAAAATCTAGGAAATACAGGTAAACCAAAAGAATAAAATAAAAATCATCCACAGCACACCACTGAGAAACACCCACTGCTGTCATGCGGTATGCTCGTTATAGGTGTTTCCCTGTGCGTGTGTTTTATTGTCATAAAACAGGGCGTCTGTACGCCGTGTAGTAACCTGCGTTTTTCACATAACTTATGGCCACTTTCTTTCCTTCATCGACACCTGGCCACAGGGCTTACACGGGCTCTTTTGAACACTGATGCACGAACGCACTGCCCCTTATTCACCAAACCCCATGGGTTAGGCATGTCCAATGTTTCTCCAGGACTGATGCTGCTGCGGTGAACGTCCTTACATCATTTAGAATGTTCTTTACACTAAAACCCTGGAAGTACGACCTCAGGGTCAAGAGGAAGCCCAGGCATGAGGCCCCGATCCATATGCCGGGCTGCCAGGAGCTCTGGGGCCTCTGGCTCATGTGCCTTCTGATGTCAGCTGACACTGGGCAGAACTGTGACATGCAGCACCGCAGTCCACGCTGTGCAGGCTGTTTCACAGCCCTGCTCAGCAGCACGGAAATGGTCACGTGAAGCCTGGAGGCGACAACATTGAAAGGGCCTCCCAGAAGTCACATGGTTTGTGAGGCGGTGATGCGATTAGGAACAGAACCGCAGAACGAAGCCCAGCGTCTTCACACAAGGCTCCCTCCTCGGGCCTGGTTTCCCTGACGTGTCCAGGCGCCATCTCAACCACCCAGGGTGCAGAGGAAGCGCACGACTGTCCTCTTACCCAGCGATTCAGTGCGTCGCAGGAGCGTCTCTCCCGGCCAACCACCGAAGGCGCCGTGTTGGGTGCTGGGACAGCTTTAAGCACTGGTTCTGACACCAAAACAGAGAGAATGGAGATTCACCTGCCAGAAGCACAGCTAACTAAACCGGGAACCCCCTACCCCATTTCATTTAGCTCTTAATATTAACCCAAGAGAAAAATATTTTAAAAAATCAAATGTGTACCTTATGATGAATGGCTAAACAAAAGGTAGTATATACATAAAATGGACTATTATTCAGCCTTAAAAAGTAAAGCAGTCCTGTCACATTCTCAACATGGATGAATCTTGAGGACATTAAGTGAAATAAGCCATTCACAGAAGGGCAGATACTGCATGCTTCCGTTTTTATGAGGCATTTAAAGCAGTCAATTTTACAGAAACAGAATGTAGAGTGGTGGTTGCCAGGGGCTGGGGTGTGAGGAAGGAAATGGGGTGTTGTTTAATGAGGACAAAGTGTAAGTTTTGCAAGATGAAAAAGTTCTGGAGAGCTGCTGTATGAAACTGTGAATACACTTAATACTACTGAACTGTATGCTTAATGGTTAAGATGATAAATTCCATGTTTTTGAACCACAATTTAAAAATAAATGTATCTTACTAAATTAGACATTATTTTGAAAAATATAACATTTGAATATATTCATATTACTAAAATTCTTAAGTTCATTTTAAAAGTTTTCTTTCAAGGAATTTCAAAAGGAAATCAACATGATAAGGTACCAACTGGTCTACTAAATACTGTGCAAGGTAAATTAGGGAACCTAATAGCTGGGCTTCACAACCAAATTATCCTCCACTTATCAAATGGTCTGGGTGCCTACTCATGCCAGGCGCTGTGCCAAGCAGGAGGGACATAAGGCTGATAAGGTTTCTGTCATCTTGGAGTTTACATTCTACTTGAGAAAACAGACCATAAAGAAAGAAATGAAATCACTATATATTGTCATGAATGCCATGAAAGAAGGCAGGGGGCTCTGATGTGACATGGAGTCAACTTAGATAGACAGGCCCCTCTGAGGAAGTGGACATTATGGGACCTGAACGGTGAGAAGGAGCCAGTCAGAAGAGAAGCGAGGAGAAATGTGTTAGAAGCAGCAGGAACAGCAAGTGCAAAGGTCTTACTCTAGTAAGCGATTGGGAAAGTGGCCTAAAAGGAAGTCGAAGAGGAAGGCAAGGGCTAGAACCGCAGGCCTCACAAAGCCTGGTACAGAGCCTGGACCTTATTCAACTGAAACAGGAAAGTGACGCAGTGTGACTTCCACTTTATAATACTCATTCCGACTGCCATGTGGAAAAGGGTCTGGAATGGGCTGCAAGTGACAGATCGGCTGAGAGGGGACTGTGGCCCTCTGGGAGAAAAATAACAGTGCTCTAGACTATGATGGTGGCACCTGGGACACTTTTTAAATAGGGACTCCTGGGTCCCACTACTAAATCAAAGTCTCGAGGAAGTAGGGCCCCCCAAATCTCTATTTCCGAATGACTCTTCATCTGTTCCAGCACTAGCGCAGGGACTGAAATTTGGAAACCACTGGTTTAATCATAAGAAATTACTGGTAGAACGCTAAGGCATTCAGGTCTGGAGTTCTTGGGAAAATTATTAAACTTTTCTGAAATGATCAATGACAATTTTGGCAATCAAACTATCTTAGACTATTTAACATGAAATGGTTTAAGATTCAAAGCCCTTAAACACAAATATAAAAACAACTCTCTTTTTAAAATCACCTACCTGAGCCTGGTAATTCCTGGAAAAATCTGAACACCACGACTGGGGAACTGAGCTCGTCTTCCACCTGAAAAATGGAATCTGATATTACCCAGTACCATTAAATTCCAAACACCTACAAAAATGAAATGGAGTTTGAAAAATATGCTAAAGATGTTGTATTTTCCTAATAAACACATGAAAGAGTTCAAAGGTTAATTTCAGTTGTTAGAGAAACAAAAATCAAGAGTTCAATAAAATTCTTAGAAATAATTATGTCAGTTCTGAGAATATATTGCTGAATTATAATGTCTGACACCGTTAACTGAAATTAAAGGAGGAAATTTTAATAATAATGGATAAACAGAAGTCTAATATTAAAGATTAAAAAAAGGCAAGGAAAAAGTGGAACTAGAATCAGTGTTTAGAGAGCCAAAGCTTTCGAGTATCCAGAAATGATGCAAACTCAAGAGGGACTGACTGGAACTTTTCATACTCATAGAAAAATAGAGAACAAGTCCTTTCACCTTGTAAAACTCCCCGAAAAGGAGGCAAGTCTTGCTGCCAATGGACATAACCAAAGTCTGGAACTGAAACTATGTATTTTTTAAATCACGGTACTTATATTCGGGACAGGCATCAGGCCACCAACCTCACTGATGGATTTAATAACAGAGAAAACGCTCACTGCATGAAGATAAGCCAGTAGAAAGTTCAGGCTCTCCACTGCACAAACACATAGTCGGCCGTCAGCTCCACTGCGGGGTCAGGACACAAAAGGGGCAGTAATGCCCCTGACAGACTGTGGTATTTTGGGGGTGGATTAGGGGGTGAGGAACACGGGGAGAGAGGATCTCTACGCATTCAACAATTCCAGTACTACTATTCTAGTCATAAAACCTACTTTCTAGGGCTGTGTGTCTCGCTCGTAGGGCCACAACAGGAAATGGTACCTTGGAAAGGCAGGAAGTAGTTGGCCCAAGATTTTCTCTATTGACTTTTCAAAGGCCCTTGTGGATGTGATTCAGATCAAGCAAGATATACATTCAAATCTGTCAATTATTAGGCCAATTCTTATGCTTTCATATCTACTATCTTCTTTAACTTATACACATAAACAAATAAATCTATTAATACTTTTAAAGTTAGAAGGGCTTAATAAATAGAATGGAGTTAAGCCCAATAAGGAAATAGGAACAAAAGCGGCTAAATTCTACACCCATTCTCCCGTCCTCAGGCTAAGGCAGAATGATTGCAGTGCCTAGACTTCTATATATATATTCTTTGTTTCTTATTTCTTTGAGCTCAGTGGTCTCAAATGTCAGTGTGCATAAGAAATACTGTTATCCAGTAGGCCTTCCATAACCATGGGTTCCGCATCCAAGGATTCAACTAACCAGGGATCAAAAACATTCGGAAAAAAAAGTTACGTGTTGCTGATGTATACTATGTATACCATAGTTGCATCTGTACTGAACAAGTACAGAATTTTTTCTTTTCCTTATACAGTGTAACAACTATTTACATAGCATTTGTTGTATTAGGTATTATAAGTAATCTACAGATGATTTAAAGTACATGAAAGGATGTGCATAGGTTATATGCAAATACTACACCATTTTATATAAAGCACTTGAGCATCTCTGATTTTGGCATCCATGAGGGATCCTGGAACCAATTCACTGTGGATACCAAGGGATAACTATATACATAGAATTCTGTTCTAGCTACATAGTAAACTAAGCTAATAATGAAGTTATCAATTCTAAATACTGAAAATGCTGTATTAAACATAAGTGATAACCTGCCCCCCTACCCCCCCGCCAAAAAAAAAAGTTTAAACCACTGCTAGCTCACAAAGGTGAATCCAGAAAGAAGAGAAAACAGAAAGACTACTGTAAGCTGAGCTGCAGGACTGGGAGGAGAGGAGCACATATGGGGCCTGGAACTTGGCTCTAATGTTTAGGGTCCTGGGTCTTTAGGCCCATGAGAGGGATAGTGGTGAGTGTGCACAGCCAGGCTCTTTGAAGAATACTCCCCATGAAAAGATGGAGAGAAAAACTCTATCCACTGACCAGCAAGAAAACTTAACTCTGCCTGAGGCTCTATAAAAGGAGAAAAAAAAATTCTCTCATGAGAAATCAAACGCCAGGTGTGCACTGCACCTGGGCTGGATGTCCTACACGATATAGAATCCGAGAGCTGTGAAACCAATATACACCAATGGACCTAGGCCAATCACACAAGGGAAAAAAATCTAGCTCATAACAAAAAAACAGGGAGCAAGAGTCAGTAGATACAGCTGAGGGGACAATCTGTGCGCCCAAGAATTGAAACACTCACTAAACTATCTGAAATAGACTATAATAACTGTGTTTTAATGGAGAAACAAAAGACCAGAAAACACTTAAAGATAATTAAAAAAGATGACTTGAA
The DNA here is from genome assembly GCF_902729225.1 of Pteropus medius. Taxonomy (NCBI): domain Eukaryota; kingdom Metazoa; phylum Chordata; class Mammalia; order Chiroptera; family Pteropodidae; genus Pteropus; species Pteropus medius. The sequence goes on from NW_024349798.1 coordinate 13,848,920, forward strand.
AAGAACTAAAGAGACCATCCTGAAATTAAAAAGAAGTCACCGAAAGCAAAAATACAGTCAGAAGGTTAAAGAGCAGATTAGAGGCAGCTCAAGAGCAAATTACTCGACTTAAAGAAGATCTCTGCATTAAGGCTGCAAAGAGTTGAAAAGTTTAAGAGAGACTGATGGAAGAGGGGAGGACAACAGTCAATGAGCAGCTAACTGAAGTTCCAGATGGTAGACTAGGGAGTCATATTTCAAAAAAATGATTTCAGAATCCTCAGGTTCCCAAGCAGGATTTTCAAAATCCTTAGATGTATCATGGTGAAAGTGGCAGAACACTAAAGACAAAATCTCATAAACCAGCAGAGATGTAAACACGAAACCAGACAGACTGCCCCATGGCGGCATTTTGAGATCCTCACGTGCAAGGTGGCAGTATTAGCTTTTCCCCTTACGTGCTGACTAGAGGCCGCCCCTGGCTCTGTGGACAGGGTCTTGGTACTGGTGGCGGTGAGCTGGGTCTGTGTTTCTGGGATGCAAGAGGCTCTGGGACGGCTGTCCGGATAGGAAGGATGAGGCCATGGGAGCTTGGAGAAGGGAGCAGTGCAGTCAGACTGCTTTTCTTAGTGACCTGGGTTCAGGTGCTGGATGTGACACCTACTAGTTATGGGACTCTGGACACATAACTAATCTGAGCAACAGGAATGGAAATAAGAACACTTCGCCACTGTGACATATTGTGAGGATTCCACAACTGTATGAAAGCACTATACAAATACTGTGGGTAAGAAGCAGAAAGACATTTAATAGTTACTTACATTTTATGATGCCTCCCAAGATATACTGCTTTCCCATTTTCCTTTATCCGATATGCCCTTCCTACAAGCCCCGGAAGCAGGACAAACTAATTTCTCCTGTAAACTGACCTACGACAGAGAGGTTCACTAGTGAAGAACACAGACTTTGGAGTCTGAATCCCAGCTCTACCGCTCTCCAGCTGTGTGGCCTGGGCAACCCACCAGATCTGCCTGTGCCTTAGTTACTTCACTAGTAAACGGGGAATGACCACTGCATCCAACTCATGGTTGAGATTTACCTCTTCATACCTGAATGCCTACTCTATGCCAAGTACTATATTTGGCACAGGGCTTAAAACTATAAAAAAAAAAAACAGACAAAAGCCCCTGCATTTATGAAGTTTCTACGGGGAAAAACATGCAATGAACAAATATTAATACTATTTCATGTAGCAGTAAGTGCGAGGAAGAAGGAAAAAACCCAGAGGACAGAGAGTGACAGGTGGTGGTGGGGTGTGTGATAGGGTGGTCGGGGGGCCCCTCTGAAGAGGTGATATCTGAAGTAAGAGCTGAAGGATAAGAAGCCAGCCATGACAGAATTAGGGAGAACAGTGTTCCCAGGTAGAGGGACGCGCACGTACAAAGGAGACTGTGTGAGGGTTAAATGAATAACACACGTAAGGTACTCAGAACCGTGCTGGTACACAGCGAGCATTTCACAAACAGCAGCTGTGACGATGACGAAGATGATGATAATGTTTAATGACAGGCCACAATCCCTCATGGTGTTTGCCAAATACTATATTCTCTACTGAGAAAAGCAGCCATTGGAAGGAGATGGACAGGGTTTATCCCTGGGTCCTATGTGGCCTTACAAAGATGCTCGAAACCAACGGGTGGTTACCTAACACCAGCAGATCCTTCCTGCTTGGAGGAGAATGAGGGAGAATTAGGATATGAGGAGGGGACCGAGCAGGCTCAGTGAGGGAGAGACAGAAAGTACACAGGCCCAGCTTGCTCCCTACCAGCTTGCTCATTCTAATCCATAACTTAGGTTTCTCTGTTTGCAGTCAAAGGAGTCCAACCAACATACCTTCTCTGACAGCATCGCTCACAGGCTTAAGAGAATGACTCAATGTCACAGGCCCCCGTGTTATGGCTGAAATTAGAACCCAAGTCTCCTGACTTACATTCATCCCTCTTTCTCTCCAATGGGCCACGCTCCTCTTCCAAGTTAGCATTCAGGTCAACTCAGGTCATCTGAGTAGGCTCCAAGCTCGTATTCAGAAGGCAAGGCAGAGCGGCCCCCCTTTTCTGGTGCTTAAACCAAACCATGCACTAAAATGGATATAAACTGCATGAACCTGAACCCCAAATAAACTCAAATATTAGTTTTAAACTAAAGTGTATCCTGCAAAATTGTCAGAGAAACATCCAATGACTCTGTTTAAATTAGAATCTGACCTATACATTTTCTGAAATTCTAAAATGCAATAAAGCAAAACATGAAAACATTCAAACCTGAACTGATACTTGGTTATTAGCCTCATGAAATCCTCACTGTCTAGTTATTATCCCTAGGGAGGAATCTCTGACAGACTCTGGTATCTTTTAGGAAAATATCAGGGGAAGATGAGAGCGGAGCCACTTGCTTCCTTATTCCCGTTTGTGCAAATAAAAACTCTGGCGTCAGGTTTTAGAAAAAGTAGGCCAACGCATTCTGAGATAAAACGATTTCTCATTTCAGGAAGATGGGTGTTCAAAAATCGCTGGGCAGGTGAAGTCAATAGTGTAATTAGATCGTTGTGCAATTCTTAATTTTAACAGAACAAAACTACAAATGGAAAAGCGCTGTGAAAAGCACAGTAGGGGTTCAAACAGTGGCAAATTTCTAGGCTTGATGCTAACTGTGAAATGAGGTCATCAGTACATGCATGAGTCTCTTCCAAAGAAAATGGTTTTACAGGAGCTGCCACAATTCCACTGAAATGCATCGAATCTGGAGAAAATCATTCTAAGTTGTTGAAGTTAAAAGTTATTTACTTCAAAAACGGATCAAATTATATACTATACCAAGATTTTGATGTGGTTCACTTTCTTCAAACTTTCTTGCAACCGTTGACTCTGCAAATAACAAAAAAAAACAGCTCATGTGATTTCATTAGATTGACATGACATATTAAACAATTTTCATGAGGTCTTTGCCTGTCTGCAAACAAGAGTTTCAGTCAGATAAAGCCATCTATCTATTCGTGAGTCCCAAGTTCAACTGGCAATTCCTGCATTTCAACATCTGCAAATATTCCTTATTCTTTCAGTTTAAAGTTATATTTAGTGGTTGAAGAAGAGCTTTTCCTAATGAGATATGTGTGAATTTTTCATATTAGCGATATATGGCGTTCACTCATTCAAAAACCACTGAATGCAACAAAAGCAAAAATAAACAAGTGAGACTGCATCAAACTAAAGAGCTTCTGCACAGCAAAGGAAGTCATCAATAAAATGAAAAGGTAACCTACTGAATGGGACAAAATATTTACAAATTGTTTATCTGATAAGGGGTTAATATCCAAAATATATAAAAAAAATTCATATAATCCAAAAGCAAAAACCCCAAACAATCCAATTAAAAAATAGGTAGAAGATCTATATAGACATTTTTCCAATGAAGACATAAAGATGGCTAACAGGTAAGTGAAAAGATGCTCAGCATCCCTAATCATCAGGGAAATGCAAATCGAAACAATAAGATAGCACCTCACACCTGTTAGAATGGCTATTATCAAAAAGACGAGAAATAACAAGTGTTGGTGAGGATGAGGAGAAAGGGGAACCTTGTGCACTGCTGGTGGGAATGCGACCTGGTGCGGCCACTGTGGAAAACAGCAGGAAGGTTCCTCAGAAAATTAAAACTAGAACTACTGTATGATCTAGGAATTCCACTTCTGGGTATTTATCTGAAGAAAAAAAACATTAATTCAAAAAGATATCTGCACTCCTATGTTTATTGCAGTGTTATTTATAATAGCCAAGACATGGGAACAACCAAAGTGTCCATCCGTTGATAGATGAAGAAAATGTGACATGTATGTGGAATACAATGGAATTATTCAGTCATAAAAAAGAATGAAATCTTGCCATTTGCAACGATATAGAAGGACCTTGAGGTCATTATGCTAAGTGAAATAATTCACACTGAAAAAGACAAATACCATATGGTCTCCTTTATATATGGAATCTAAAACAAAACAAAATAAAAAGCTCACAGCTGCAGAGAACAGATTGGTGGTTGCCAGAGGCATGGAGCTGAGGGTGGGTGAAATGGATGAATGGGGCCAAAAGGCACACACTTTCAGTTATAAAATAAATCATGAGGATGTAATGTACAACATGGTGACAATAGTTAATAACACTGTATTGCATATTTGAAAGTTGTTATGACAGTAAACCTTAAAAGTCCTCATCACAAGAAAAAATTTTTTAACTATGTATGGTGACAGAAGTCTAGTTATAAACTTATTATTGTGGTGACCATTTCAAAATATATATAAATGTCAAATCATGTTGTACACCTGAAACTAATATAATTTTGTCAATTACAACTCAATAGAAAAGAAAAAAAATACTGAGTGCAAATATGTGCAAGGTACAGCACCTACTACTGGGGGAGGAGGAGCAAGATAAGCAAGAGCTGTTAAAGGCTGGTTAAGAGCTGGTTAGGAGCATGGGGTCTGAATAACCACACCTGGGTTCCAAACCTGACTGTGCCACTCGTCACCTGTAGGATATTGGAAAAATTAATCTGCCACTTATTAGACCTTGAGTAAGTTATTTAGCCTTTCTGTGCTTCAGTTCCCTGAATTATAAAATGGGGATGATAGTATCTATCTTGCGGGGTTGTGAAGATTAAATGAGTTGACATATGTTAAGTGCCTAGTAATGGTGTGTAAAACATGGTATGACATGCATATCACATTTGTAACTCAATTCCAGGTCTGTCACCATTGATGTGAAGGTGAAACAGTATCTACCTGAGGGAGGTGTGGTTCCTTATTTCATCATATACTTTCTGAGCATCAGACACTGGGAAACCCTTCGAGACAACTGAATCTTAAATATGCTCTTCTCAGTGGGCTTTATGTTCTAGTGAAGCTGCGGGGATCAGAGGAGATACTGCATGGACAGTCTTCGCCGAGCTTGGCACTGAGTAAACGCTCAGTAACTGCTTTCCGTGAAGTAAAGACGATAGGTGGAAGAAAGGAGGAGGGCAGGGAGGAGGAGGAGGAGGAGGAGGTGGAGGAGGAGGAGGATTTTGCTCTCAGAGAACCTATGCTCTGGTATGACAGTCAGGCATGAACGTACACTAACCATGTCTGAATTCCCACGCAGGGCACTATGTGCAGTTAGCGGTGGTGAGTCAACGAGAGGACATTATTTAAGTCCTCAAGAATATGTGAGATCAGCTAGCGTTTGCTTGTAGGAAGATGCCAGAGCTGCAGTGACCTCAAGGCAGCTGATGTCATCTTTTTTTTCCTTGCACTCCGTAAGCCAAAGGGAATTGAAAAAACTCTCCCCTGAGGGCCTGAACCCTTCCCAAAGGGGCTTCGGTTACTACGGCAATAAAGGTTTTTCTTCCAAAGAAGCAAACTGCAAGATGTGAGCCAACAGCCCAGTGAGAAACTCTTTTTAAATGTAGTGCTTCTTTGAACACAATGAACATAAATCTTAAAATTATTTAATGTAAAAACCAAACTACTTCATTTAGAACGTTTCTATTTCCTTAGAAACTAATGTTAGAATGAACCACCATGACATTATGAATCAGAGGACGCCTGTTACAGTTATACGAAAATACTTTTTCTTAAATATAAAAATGACACTTGAGGAAGTGCCAATTCCCCAGGAATATGCTTAAAACAAAGATTTACTTTTAAACCTATTTGCATAACTTACTGTACAGTCAGGCACTACTGTGAGAGCTTTACATGGATGAACTCATTAAGTCCTCATAATAGTCTTTGGGATAGCATTATCCCTATTTTACAGGTATGAAAACAGGGGTATGGAGAGGTGATGTCATGCTTTCAGATTTAGGTAGGACTCAGTTCTCAAATGCATAAAGATGACATTCTTTTGCTTTCTAAACTACAACATAATTATGTATTTTTCACAATTAGAACATCTCAAAGAGAAAGAGAATTAAAACTGTCCCCCAAAGCTTTGCAATTAAGGAACCCAAGCCAGCTGATGTTAAAAATCTACATGGCATCTATAATCAGCCCCTGCCCAGCATGCTCCTTCACCCTCAAGCGTCAGTCAATGGAGTACTTATCCCGCTCTGCGCCCATTGCCACTCTCTGGCTGTCATCTTGTGGCCTCTTTTTCCATCTCATGCTGACACCCACATTCATTTGAATCTGATTTCCTATGGACACAAATGCTGGGACAACCCCAGCAGTCTCTCCCAGAACTTTGAACAAGAAACGTATACAAGCAGGGCTATTAGTCTGCTTGCTATGAGATGGGAAATACAGACAAGGTATTGGATGGAGAATAAATCCATGAAGTATTTTTCTGACACTGCTTTGGCGATGGAGTATTTGTGACTCATTTAAACTTAAAGTTCCTACTCACCAGTTGGCAGGCATGCTTAATCCTCTCCACAATCCCATCAAGTCCCAAGTATTGTAAGGACAACCACAGTGGCAGGGCACGGAGTTTGTCGGCTGGCTTATTTGACGTAAGACCGGCAACTAACGTCTAAAAAAGCCGATATGGGTTTATTAACCATAGCCAATGAGATCACATAGCAGAATTAACTAGTTTCCATTTACCAGGCACTTAGTACGTGTCAGACGCTATGCCAGGCACTTGGCTTGCATTATTCATTTGCAAATCCAACAAATCTATGAAGTAAGTATTCTAGGCAACTTAGCTCAGAGATCTTGCTTTGTCCAAAGGCTCGTGTCTGAGATTTGGCGAAGCCAGGATGAGAATCCAGATGGGTCACATCCCAGAGCCGGAGCTCTTAGCCACTCAAGAGGCAGCCACTTCCAAGGCAGTTCTGAGCGTCCTCAAATACTTAGTCATTATCAACTGGGCAAGACATCAACTGTTATAACAAGGGTCACTTAAAGCTTATTTGCACGAGCCTACCACCAACTGATCCACTATCAAGAACCATCGCTGTACCTTTTAAAAAATATCATGTTACGACCCTCTAGACAATGTAGACCAAGTGCTTTAAGTACTCCGACAGGAATGCTACTTCTTGGGAACCTATTCTATGGAAATAATTTGAACCACAGAAAGATGCTCATTGTTTCAGTAACAAAAATTTGAAAGCATCCAGAAGTTCACAAATGGAGAATGATTAAGTGTGGCATTAGAGTAACAGAATATTATGCTTTCATAAAAAGTTCTTCGTACACACAAGTATGGGGAGAATACACGTGGTGAAGTTTCATTTCTGTTACTGACAGTTTTTTTAAAAATAAAAAGTCATAAAAGTGGCATTAATTTTTCGGTTTTTCTGTATTTTGCCCCCAGATCCATAAGGATTAGCCACTCCCACTCCCTGCCAGTGAGAGAGAGTAAGCTTACCAACGCAGGATCGTCGTGTTTATAAAGGGTGACTGCAGGGACAGCTGGCAAACCCAGCCATGGGCCTGGGGTCAATGTCATGCTATCGCATTTGGTTGCAGCCTACCAAAGAGAGGACAACTTCTTGTTAGACTATCAGAGTACATGAAACCCAACACCCTCCTCCATTCATAAGAACTGGGAAAAGCTATCAGGGATTAAATGATTTTAAATGCTTTCTTAAAAACATAATATTTAGTAAATCAACAACATACCAGCACTGACGAGGAAACATAACCTAGAGCCAACGTTGCCAGATTCACACTGGAAGAAAAAACACTGATCTAAGAATCATTTACTGCTGCTTATTCACTAAGTATGTACTTTACAAAGAAAGAAAAAAGAAAGAGGCTGTGTTATTCTGAGATGACATTTAAATGTGTTTCAGCTGTGTTATTAGTTTTTATAACAGTAACAGAAAATGTAGTACCTACAAATTTCAGGAAAACCTTGAAAGTGCATTTTAATAAAAATGTACTTCCAGAGATTATCTCCTATTTACTTAGTGTAATGGGTCTCCTACCTTTCATAGCTATTATTTTCCAGTCATCATTCTTTCTCAGAGGGATAAAATCAGAAAGCAGCCTACCTTGCACGTGCCAGGTATGCACTACTCCGGCCTCCCCGCATCCCCCTCACCCACACTTCTCTCAGCAGCCCTCCAACGGCCTTCTAGGAAAACGTCCCAGTCTCTTCCATCAGACAACTTTGGGTGGAGGGGACACCGCCACCTGCTCCAGAGGTGGGCAAATAACCTAAGCTATCAGAGTATTACATTTCCCTGACCACACTGATTGGGTCGGATGAGACTTAGTATTAGAAATTTAATTCTAACCCAAAGGACACAAACCTGAAAAGAAGGCTGGAGCTGCTGCAGCTACTTTGCACCATAACAGGAAAGTCTATCTATAGATGAAGCCAACACAGAGGAAATCAAGCCAAGTGCTAGGGTGGGGAGTGGGAGGGCACAACACAAGGACACGAAGTCCTGACTCACGTTGTGCCTGAAGCCAATACTAACACTGTTCTTTTTTTGTTATGTGAGCCAACAAAATCTCTTCTCACTTAGGCCGATTTGGGTTGTTTTGTCGGCAACTGAAGAGCCCTTAGTGATAAATGTCACAACTAAGTGGGAGCCCGGATGTCCACTCCTCATGAGCGCTGTGTGCAGGCCAACCCTGAGGCCAACCTCACCCTCCACTCACCCCTCCACGTGAAGCCACATGCCATACTGCTCACAGAGTTCTCTCAAACGCCCAATCTTATCTGTGTGCCCTACCGCTGCAGTTCCTAGGATAAAACACACAAAAGGACACTAAAAGGAACAAATATTTTCTAAGTCTTTACAGCATGGTTAAAGCTTTTCTATACCTTATCTCCCTGTGAGAGAAGTAATATCATATCTCTGTTTTATTAAGATTTTCTTGGTAGACTGGCTTAAAAATCAGCCTTTTCAAGTTAATTATTCAAGTTTTGAAGACTGTGTTCTCCATTATTTGTATCTATAACACAAGCCTGTTAATTGTGTTATTTAAGTTCTCTATATACTCATTTTCTATCTATTTCATCTGTTTTATGAGAAATATATTCAAATCTCCCACCAAAATTATGGGTTTGTCAATTTATACTTGTATTCTATCAATTTTTCCTTTACATATATCAGTCATATTCATAAGCGTTCATATTGGTTCACTTTCAGATCATATGAATTATAATTAACATGACATCTACTTTATCTCACACTAACACTGCTAGAGTACTTCATTTACCCAAAATATCTTTTTCCACTCTGACTTGTCATTTTCCGTGCCATTTTTATTTAGGTATGTCCTTTATTAAAAATATAGATGAATTTGAGGTGTTTTTAACCCAATTTGGAGGTTCTTTGTGTTAATATAGAACATGTATTCTGAAGTCAGTTTGAACATATCAATTCATTTACACTCCAGGTTTTCCTGGGTAGACCCGTAACCACAAGCACAGTAATATATGGAGTCATGTATTCTCCCAACCATCCTAAATTTCCAGCTAGCAGAATCCCCTTTAGTTAAGATTTCAAATCCTCAACAAACACAACTGATACAAGTGGTTCTTTTGCAAGGGTTATGGGCTGAAAACTCTTTTCCCCACACAAGTCTGCCTCAAGTTTTTACAAAATCTTAACTAACACATTTGGTTCCATTGAAAAAGGTCAAAGGCCAATGCGCGGATTATGTCACATGGCCCATGAAAACATAAATCACAGTGCCATGTTTTAGTGACTGGACCACATTTGGATTCTTCTTTCAAGTTTTTTGGCATGTCTGCTGGTTAACCCCTGGGATGTGTACTCTGGCGACAGCAATGGAGACACACTGGTAAGTCACTCAGTCACGTTTTAATTGCAGCCTCTCTCATCTTTCAAATGATTGAATATGGGTGGATTTATGTTTCTTTTTAAACATACAATATGCTAAATCAGGCAGGAAGTGGTGGTTTTCCTAGAAGCAATAAGGTGGCTATTTTTCTGTTTATTATTATTTTTAAAGTACAGTTGGCTCTCTGTAGCCAGAGGTTTCGAATCCGCAGATTCAACGAGCTGTGGATTAAAAATATTTGGAAAAAAATCTCAGAAAGTTCTAAAAGCAAAACTGGAATTTTCCACGTTCTGAGCACTGTGCTGAATCCACACGAATGAAGTGACATGTAGGCATAGCCTACTGTAGCCTAGATGCAAATGCAGATTATATGCAAATACAATATACCATCTACATTGGGGCTTCAGCATCTGGGGATTTTGGTATCCAAGGGGGGGGAGGAGGGTCCTGGAACCAACCCCTGTGGATACCCAGAGATAACTGTAATCAGCTTTACTGATTAAAGTTTAATTTATATGCAATAAAACCCATTCATTTAAGTAATATGGTTTAATGAGTTTTGCCAGATGTATACAGTATATAACCACCAACAGTCAAGGTAGAGAGTATTTCCATCACTCCAAAAGTTTCCCCATTCACCTTGAGGTTTCACTTCTTTCCACTCCCCACTGGTTCCAGACAATCCTGATCTATCTATTTTCTGTCACTGAGTTTTGTCTGTTTTAGAATTTCATATAAATAGAATCATATACTATGTAACTTCTATGTCTGGCTTTCTGCAGCTAGTATGCTTGTGAGAATCATCTCTGTTGGTATGTATATCAGTAACTATTTCTATTTATTGCTTAGTAGCCCACAGAGATGGGTATAACACAACTGGTTTATCCATTCACAAGGTAAAGAACATCTGGGTTGTTTCTGATTACGAGTATTATATACAATTCTTCGTACAGACTTGTTTTCATTTCTCTTTGATACATACTTACAAGTGGGACTAATGGGTTATATGGTAATTCTAAGTTTAACCTTTTGAAGAACTGCCATACTATTTCTAGAGTAGCTGTAACATTCTTCACACCCCTACCAGCAGTGTATGAGTTCCCATTGCTCTGCATTCTCGCCAGTGTTTAACATTGTATTTTTTTATTTTCTGCATTCTAACAGGTAAGTAATAGTAGCCCATTGTGCTTTTAATTTGCATTTCTCTAATGAGTAATGACATTAGGCATTTTTTTAAGTGCACATACATTCATATTATTTTCTTTTGTGAAACATCTATTCAAATCTCTTGTTCATTTAAAAAATTGTACTGTCTTCTTAATGTTGAATTGTAAAACTTCTTTACACATTTTCATACAGTATTTGTCAGAAAAATGTTTCCCAAATATTTTCTCCCAGTCTGTAACTCACCTTTTCATTTTCTTAACAGGGTCTTTTGAACAGCAAAAACTTTTAATTTTTTTTTTCTGGATTTTTTTTTTTTTTTTTTTTTTTAAGGCAAGGCAACCCTTGGTTGACTCAGAGACTGCAAGGAACTTGTCAGCTTACAATCCCTTATTTTTTATTTTTTACACCTACAGCACCTGGTCTTCCTAGGTGGTCTCCCATCCAAGTACTAACTAGGCTCGACCCTGCTTAGCTTCCGAGATCAGATGGGACTGGGCTTGCTCAGGGTGGCATGGCCGAAGACTAAAACTTTTAATTTTTGATAAAGTTCAACTTATGATTCATGCTTCCCGTGTCCTAAGAAGTCTTTCCTTAACACAAGGTCACAAAGATCTTCTGTATTTTCTTCTAGAAGTGTTACTGTTTTGGCTCATACGTTTAGGTCTTTGAACCATTTATAATTTTTGTATTTAGAGTAAGTTGAGATAAAGGTCAAGGTTCAATTTCTTTCAAGTGTTCCAAAATCACTGATGGAAAAGACTATCCTTTCTCCCTTGAATTACATTGAGATTTTTGTAAGAAATCAAGTGACCATATACATGTGGGTCTATTTCTGAACTCCCTATTCTCTTCAATTAATCTCACACTCTCTGATTTGTAGCATTACAGTAAGTCTAAAAATCAGGATAAGTCTTCCAATTTTGTTCTTTTTCAAAATTATTTTGGCTATTTTAGATCCTTTGTAGATTTCATATTAATTTTAGAATCAGCTTATCAATTTCTACAAGAAATTGTAGCCTGTTGAGATTTTGCTATGGATTGAGTTGAATTTATAGATAAATTTGGGGAGATTTGACTTAATGAGTCTTTCGACCATACATATAGCACATCATTCATTCCATTTATTTGAGTCTTTCTGAATTTCTCTCAGCAATATTTTATAATTTTCGGTGTACTGATCTGGTATATATTTTATTAAATTTATCCATAAAGTTTTGAATGACATTTTAAATTCAATTTCAATTGTTCATTGCTAGTATACAGAAATCTTGCGACCTTAATAGATTTGCTTATTAGTTCCAATAGCTTTTCTTTGGTTTCCTTAAGACTTACTATTTGTACAATTGTGCCATCTGCAGATAAAGACAGTTTATTCTTCCTTTTCAATATCTATGTCGTGTAACTATTTTTTTTTTTTGCCTTTTTGCACTGTCTACTTCAAGTACAATGTTAAATGCACTATGGCAAGCAGAACAGAAAGTGAGAATTGACCCTGTCTACAAGGTGGACATTTGTATGACGTTTTAAAATCCAGTTTAGAAAGGAAGCACATGAAGGAGTAGAGAAGCACTTACAACCTAAATGAAAAAGTATACACACACAAAGTAACTCCCCAAACAAACCAACAATTAAAGGAATCTAATGAGCCAACTTTAGTATTATAATTCTCAAAACAATGCTGATACAGACCATCTTAAGCATGTGGCAAACAAACATTTCTTAAGACTTTGTCTTTTTTAAGCTAAGTACCTAGCTTCTCTCTTACATGTTCAAAATGGAAGATTTGGGTTCATGACACCTACCAGCATTTGCAACAAGCAATAGGGGCAGTTTTCCTCGTTCTATATCATCTTTAATCAGTTTCTCCAGGAGGGCAACATCCTGGGATTAAAAGACAAACCATAAGAGCATGAGGCAAACAGCATAAAAGCTATACAACGAAAAAGTGTAACTTCCAAATTAATCACTCAAGTCAATTCTTATTCTTGACGATTCTTCTATTTTCTCTAATCATAAACATGAAAATCAAAGTTTTCCCTAAAGACTAACTAGAAAAATTAGTGAAGTGTGATTAAAGTTAAAATCTGCATATACAGAACCAACATTTCTCTAGTTTAAAACATTTATGTTTAAAGGAAATGTTCTCTCAACACCCCCAAAAAGCCAAAACTGTACCTCTAGTATTACTCAGTAATGAATCTGAATTACAGAAAAACTACCTTGAAAAAAACTAAAGAACCCTAAAACCTATCCCTTTTGCTTCTAGCTTCAGTATGAAAAGTCTTATGACTTGCATGTCTAAAAACAGAATCCAATCCCAAGATTACAAATGAAGAAGCTCATTTTCAAAATCTTCCCATTCATAAATCCAGGCAATAGTGATAACCATTTCAAAAGATGAGCTATAGAAGGAATTACTGGGGCTTAACTGGACTCCATGTTTCCTCTTAAAGCAGGTGATATAGTGATTACAAGATCTTAAGATCCAGGTACTCCTGATCTATATGCCAGCCAACCTTCATGGTCATTCAAACCTGAAGCATGTATTACGCAATGGGAAGATTTAAGCGATAAACAAATAAGCTTATAATTATCTGGAAGCCAGCAAACAGAACTTCACCTGATAGGAAGACACGGATTCAAAATACAATTCCATATTATTTTACAAACCAAAAGAAGAACTCACCATCTGATGCTGGGATCCAAACATAGTGTTACAGGGTACACGAGATAAGCAGGGGAAGGGCAAGCCAAGCTATAAGAAGAAACATACAATTTTACAAGGAAGCTCTGTCATCATTCACTTATGCCCTCAAAAAACTGTGGCTCTAAAACAAGTCATAATTATTCTTTTTAAACAATTTCTCTCCTTAGGAATTCTTAATATTTTAAGAGGGCAGAGACAATGCAAAATTTTCTAAACGCATCAACTATCAACTCATTTTCTAAATGAGTAAATATCTTTGGTATATTCTATATACCAAAAAAGAAACACACTTTTTCCAAACTGGAGAACAACCAAGACTTGAGCATTTTGGGGATAATTTAGGTCTTTCCTCCAAGAATTAGTGGTAAATGACACCGGCTAAAGGCACTCAAAGAACAATATCTTATTTATGGGTCCATCTACTCCTAAAAAGCCATAAATAAGGACCAGCAAGTGCACATTTCTTAACAGAAATAAAATCAGTGTTATGACGATGGTAATGTCATATTTTATACTCTTCGTTTTTAGCTTCCAAGTCTTTGAGTTTATAGTTTTAGAAATTCTTAAACTGTTGCAGCCTATTGTACTATATAACTAAGATTTGGTAGAATTGAAAGACCAAAAATTTAGAGAGTATTTTAGTCACACTTTTTTCCCCTTAATGGATTTTTCTTTTTAAATTATGAAAGTGAAGACCAAATAAAACACACAATGAAAAATATAGAAATTAAAAGTGAAACTGCCCCCACATAAGCCACCAATCCCTCACTATTAAACAAGTTAGTATGGAACCTGCCATTTTTTTAGGTATAAATATATTTATATATTTTTCTAGGTATAAAAAATATGCATATAAACATGTAAACACTTTTAAAAACATGAACATGACCATCTTATATACAAAGCCGTGTCAACTGCCTTTCTCATGTAACAGGATACCCTCGCACATCTTTTTAAGGCTGGACTGCTGTCCCAAGACAACCCTGGGTCCATAAAAGTCTGGCTCGTAGTAGGTACTCAGTAAGTAATTTGTTTCATGCTTCTATAGGGATACTACAAAACTCCCCATTTTGTACATCCTCAAGAGGACATAATTTCTGACCACAGCTCAGAACCAACTTAAATCCTTGAATTTCCCACATATATCTTCCCAGGGCTCCTCTATCTTACAAAAGACAAATCTTCCTAACAGTTTTGTCTTAAAACATTCTTGGCCAAGAGGCTTAACAATTTCTTTCCCAAGGTAACCTCCTAATCGGGCTACGTGTACTGTGAACTTTAAAAATGGTGATGCTCTTTGATCTAGTGATTCCAGATTACTCTGACAATCACAGGAATATAATCCTAAACATAGTGATTCCAGATTACTCTGACAATCACAGGAATATAATCCTAAACATAGAAAAAGCTTCATGTATAGATGTCCATAACAGCACTATACAAAAGTGTTACCTGAAAATGGTCATAGGAAGCAAACGAATGCAAACACTCTAATTGTACAAAAGGCAAACAATTAGTTAAAATACTATATACTCACTTGAAGGAATATTATGAAAACATTAAAAATAAACTTTATTTTGAAGAACTGTTAAAAGATATGCACCTGTTATAACAGTAAGTGGAAAGGGCCACATATAAGCATGTAAAAACACACATGTAGAAATAAAGTAAAATGCTGACTGTGGCTGTCTCTGGGCAACTAAAAAAGGTAAATATCTTTTTTAAATATAATTGATTAATATACATTTATATGTGTGTGTATTTTTTTTTTTTTTAGGCGAGGCAACCCTTGGTTGACCTCACAGATTGCAAGAACCTTGTCAGCTTACAATCCCTTATTTTTTATTTGTTACACCTACAGCACCTGGTCTTCCTAGGTGGTTTCCCATCCAAGTACTAACCAGGCCCAATCCTGTTTAGATTCCAAGATCAGACAGGATAGGGCTTGTTCAGGGCGGCATGGCCGTAGACGTATATATTTTTATAATGACAAAACAAGCATATAAAAAAATCTTCTTACTTAAAAAGAACACCAGCTAAAGAAATGAGTTTACACACTTTAAAAAGTTCCAGGACAGAACAAAACATCGAATCTTTAAAAATCCACCTTACATCCCATTACCTGATTACAAAGGTACTGGCCCAGGCCAGGCCTAGCAGCAGCACTAAGATATACAACAGGCTTCTTGTTGTACAACACATTGAATCCATCCACTACAAAGTCTTCATAACGAGAATGAATGGCGAGCCTGCAGATCTTTGCAAGTCCTTCTCTTTCTTCTTCGTGGAAATAAGCGCAGCCGTTTTCATACCTGTTAAGAGATACCCATGTATCAATATGTTCTTATCTCTGGTTAACTCTTATTTTATATCCCAATCTTATAATCATGAAGCAATTCTTTTCTCAGCCTAGAAACTGCCACCTACATAAGTCAAAGGGACAAGAATCACCATCATTTCAGGTGGCTAACATCTCCTTATAGATGGAGGTTACAAGGAACAGAGGCAATGCCCCTTCATCCATATCTATCTCTACAAAAAAGCAGAAACTATAAAAACCAGTAAAGAACAAGTCCCTCTGACATAAAAAGGCTGAAAATCACAGTTTTGGCTTATTCTACAAGAAGCCCAATGCTGGATAACACGGGCAAGGTTCTTAGCAGAGTTTCAGCTCTAAATCATCTGAAGTAAATAAAATCATCGAAAATGCTAGTCAGGCTAACTTTTCTGCTTTTCTAACTTTTTTACTCTTCTTAACCTCTTAGAGAAGAAGAATAATTTTAATTATAGGTATTGAATTTTATTAGGAGAAAATTTTTCCTTTGCGATACAGCTAGGCAAACATATTCTCACCAGGCCAACCTCTGAAAAGCGAGTCTCACAAGTCAAATGTTCCAGCGTCAGGCAAACACAAAAACATACTACCTTTTCCATAAAAGTAATAATGAACACAAAAATAACTACTAGTCCTGTGTCTTCCACTGAATCCTTAATCTGCTATAATTCCTTAATAATGCCAACATTATCATGGTATCGAGCAAATTTCAATTTCATAACATACTCTTCTTCTTTATGACATTTCTTTTCTACTAAAGCACAAGCCAACACTTTAAAATAACTGAATCAACTTCACTTTCTATCAACTTGTGCCAATTAACAATCCCCAAAATAAACTGCTGACATCATCTAACTCCTATGTGCTTAGATTCTTAGCTCTTTACATGAATTAATTCATTAGCTCTTTTAATCCTCACAACAATGCCATGAAAAAGGTATGTATTAATGCTATCTATCTCCAGTTAGTAGATGAGAAAACTAAGGCATGGAGAGGTTAAACAACCCTTCCCAGAGGAAGGGGAAGAGGCGGCTTTAAACCCAGAGAGCAGAGCTCCAGAAAAGATCTCTCATCGTCTATACACAACTCATAAATATCTTTATCAGAAAGTAAAAACTTGTAATTTTTTTTACCTGAAAATTCTGCATAGCCATAAGGTAGTGTCTGAAAGTATCCTAGTTGTAAGTTTTCTCAGCTTCTCTTTGTCCAATGTTGAAATATAAGCTCCCAGACTATGCCCCAGCAAAGCTATATGACCTTGTTCTCCAATACTCTGGATTCTGTTAATCAAAATTTATATTAAAAAAAGCAGTATTAAAAACATAAAAAATAAAACTTTGAGAGACAGTATTCCACAGAAATTTCTGTCAGACTGGAAATCCACTTAATGGCCTGGAATGCAGAAATGTAGATAAATTTAGAAAATTCAATGCCTTTAAGGTATCAATTATCTACAAAGAAAAATATTTTTTAAATTCATAGAAGATAAATATCTTTCTTTTTATTGACTAATAAATATACAAACTGTTTTTGAATAATGTTCCCCTGAAAGTTTTTAAATTTGAAAGCTGTAAGAACTAAAAGAGCTAAATGTGCAGAACGCAATTTTTTAAAGAATCATTAAATGAAGATCAATTTACTGTATTAATTAGCTATTTATAACCATAATACAGCAAATTCAAGGGGAACTAGGCATTGTTTTATATATAATTTAAATGAATAGACTAATATCCCTTAATAAGTCAATAGGAAAAAGACAGGATACTGGCCAAGAGATAGTTCATAGAAAAGGAAATATAAATGGGTCTGAAAACATACAAAAAGAACACAACCTGGTTCATAAGAAAAATGCAAATTAAAATTATGCTGAAATATCATTTCTCATCTATCAGACTGGCAATGACTCTTAAGTTGGCTAACAGCCTCGCAGGCAAAGGGAAAAGAGGTCTCTCGTACATTGCTGGTGGGACTATAAATTGGCATAATTCCACGAAGGGAAATTTAGCAATATCTATCAAAATCGCAAATGCACCAACTATTTGGCCCAGCAATTTCACTTCTAGGCCCTTTATTTGCCAGAAAGCTCCTTTATGCAATGAACTCCAAGACATATGTGGAAAAAGCAAGGTACAGAAAAATCTGCACAATATTTATGCACTGGAGGGGTTAAGTAAAGACAATTTGCTTGTATATACATACATACACACAAAATATCTCTGAGAATACACAAGGAACCTGGCAGTACTATCTCTAACAAGAAAAAGAGGCAAAAGTAAGAAGAAAAATTGCCTTTGTATATCCTTTTTCTCTCTTAAAATTGAACCAGAATGCATTACTTATTCCAAAAAATTAAAGAGTCTACGGCCATGCTACCCTGAACACGCCCGATCTCATCTGATCTCAGAAGCTAAGCAGGGTCGGGCCTGGTTAGTACTTGGATGGGAGACCACCTGGGAAAACCAGGTACTGTAGGCGTAAAATAAATAAATAAATAAAATAAAATAATTAAAGAGAAAACAAAACTGGCTAAATAGATGAATAAAAATAAAGCAAATGGATGATTCACAATGTGGCCTACCGCCCATCAATTCAGCTGCAATTCTTAGCAATCAGCAGAAAATCACACAGCAGTTATTTTTTTATTTTTATTTTTTAAGGCGAGGTAACCCTTGATTGACCTCACAGATTGCAAGGACTTTGTCAGCTTACGATCCCTTATTTTTTTATTTTTTACACCTACAGCACCTGGTCTTCCTAGGTGGTCTCCCATCCAAGTACCAATCAGGCCTGACCCTGCTTAGCTTCCGAAATCAGACGGGATCAGGCTTGTTCAAGGTGGCATGGCCACAGACAGCAATTATTTTTTGGTCCCTTTGCCAGCTCCTCCTTTGAGACAAGATACCATACAAACGACATGGTAAACGTTTTTAAATGCCTTCTTCTTATAAAATGTATTATCTAAAATACATAAATGTCTCCCTAAAAAGAAAAAAAATAAACATCATTTTGTATCATAAGTAACTCTGAATGAAACAGCTTATTATTTCAGTAACTTGTAAGAATGCAGTCACTATTGAAATCGAGGACACATATACTGTCAAAGAGAGGCTGCCAACCGTTCTCCATTACCGGGCACTCTGGGGCTCCTCATCTTCATCGCCATGCATCAAATTTTGAACCAACTGGAGGATGCTCACCATATCTTGTCCACTGCAGAATAAAAAAGAGTTAGCCACTATTGCTTTCATCCAAACTAGTTTTTTAAATTTAGTAGCTACAAGAAAGAATGTGTTTGAGATATAGTATACATCTTTTAAAAACAAACTTCAACTGAATTCTTCAACTGAATTCTGAATATAACCTTACTTGTAATGAATTAAATCTTCTACCTAAATCTGAGATTGATTTTTTAAAACTTCACCGGTACTGTTTCAGCAATACTGCTCTACTTGTTCATTTGAATCCTGGAAAATAAACATGCCACAAGAGCCAAAATGTTCTTATAAGATGCTGACATATCACAGAAGCAGCAAGGATACTCCAAAGCCACTATTATAGCTAGTTTCCCTCCAAGTAGGCGTCTTGTCTGTTTGTTCTAACAGACTTAAAGATGTAATGCAAGCATCATTTATTACCAATTTTCCCCCAAGCTGGGAAACTGGATATCTGCTTGGAGAATAAACAGATTTACTTCTATCCAAGATAAGTTACTAAGTGCTCATCATGTGAAAAGGTGAAAATTTCAGGGAGGAATGTGAATGGCTAACGTAGTAAGCGATGTCAAGGCAACTTGTTACACATGTAATGTGAAAGTATTATTGCTTCATTAATGAGAATATGACTAATAAAATGTCTCTTTTGAAAAAGAGACACTGTCAAAACAATACCCCAACACCCATACTCCCCAGAGTGCTGACCTTCACACGATGGAGGCTCTGGTCCTTGGACACTATGCAGACATTAGGCCAAGTATGCCTAACCACAAGACCTTAAGCAAGCTATTGAAACTCCCTAAGCCCTTACATTACAGAACTGTGAAGATGCAATCAGTGCACGTAAAGCATTAATGCTGTGCCTAGCATAGTAATATCTCAGATATTGGCTGTCAGCATTATTAAATATGAATACTCCTGTCCAGTGGCTTTAAGGCCCTTCTATTCTAAGAATTAGAGATGGTCTTGGTGGTATCTCTTCCAGGAAAATGTCTGTGGGATCAGTAGAACCCTTTAATTCCCCTCGGTAGGCCTAGGATGGGGGGATTTACAGGATTTGGTTCCTGTTCTGACCTGCAGAACACACTTCACATCAAGAAGGCTTCAAATCAGCACCATTCAAGCTATAAGTAGGAGTGCCTATTTTAAAATATTAGTATCTAGGTGTGCCGGATGTGGCATTTACTGGTATGCTGTGATACTTCCTCCACACTTTTCTTTTGCAACATTGCACATATTTATATTCAGGTCAAAGGACAACTTAAGGGAGTTGTAAAGTTTGCCTATGTGCAGTTTCCTGGTTATAAAAAAATAAGCTTGTATGAGGAAAGCTGGGATTTTAATTCTGAACTGAGGGCTAACATCTTGTGAAAACTTCAGTCAGATAGCTGCTTACTTCTCTGATATTTTCCCTGCTGATCAACCACAAACACTTGAGAGATCTGCTTTAGCTGCCAGAAAATAAATCATTCTGTCAATAAATGATTAAAGTTAACGCTTTCATTTTATATTACAAAAATAATAAATCTTATATTAAAATCTCTCATAATAAGCTCTGTCTACAATATAGATTACAGACAGGTTTCAAGGATGAGCTAAGTATGATAGTCAAACTATAAATCTGTGCATTGCTTGTGGGTCATGATGTATTAAATTCTGAATGGCAAAGCGGGAGAACCAGGTAGGCTCGGCATTATCAGCAACCAGCCAACGGCATGTCAGGTTTCTAATGGCACACTGCTCAGCTCTAAATTTGCTTTGTGCTCATTAAAACTAAAATTGTAAATTGATGATGGTAAAATCTTGGTTTAAAGAGAATGTACATCGTAACGAAAGATGCTTATCTTCGTTGCCACCTACCTGCCCTGGAGAGGCCCTGGAATATCCCCTGACATGAGCTTCTTTCCATTTTCCTCCTCTGTTCTTCTATTTAAAGGAAATAAAAAACTGTTTTATTATATCAGGTTTTTAACATTTGGGCATGCAAACATGTGACAATGTTGCCTATAAATCTTTTAGTAACTGAGGTAGGATTTAAACACACATCACATTTCTCTCCCACCCCACCCTCACCGCAGCACTCAATGCGGGGTATAGTTTGTTTCAGGAAAAGAACATGAAAAAAATAATACTTCAACCCATTTCTTGTATGTTGATGCCCTACCTGACTTTAATATATAGTAAGAAGTATTTACAGATTCAAATCAATACATTAAGTAAATGAAACTCTTAATAGGCAGAACTGAAAATTATAAGTCCTGCCCCTCAATTTCAAAATCCTTTAATTACAAAGCATCTTCTACCCAAGACAAACACCCACTTTAAAGTCAGCGGAAGCTAAGTGTCACATTCTGAAACCCAGGGGTGTTTTTAACAGCAGGAAACCAGTGCCGCCAGTTTCCCAACAGGCTGAATGTGTTTCATAGGGTCACTTCTGTTCCACAGGCTCACCTCTGACTGTCCTCTAGCATCTTCATGGCCTCCTTCAAGTTTTTTCCCATTTCAATTAAGGTGGGGTCTGCTACCTAGGAAATAAATTTTTAAAAGGTTCAATTTTGATAATCCCTATTACTTCTACAACACAATTCATCCAGAAAAATAAAACATATAAATTTATTATAAAGTACATGTTTGATTTAAAAAATTCCAACAGTAAAAACATATAACATAAAAAAGTCCACCAGTTCCACTCCCCGGGGTAAGCCACTTTTTTTTTAGACTTAGCTTATTATTTTTTTAAATTATTTTAGTTTCAAATATACAGTACATTGGTTAGACATCTATATAGTTCATAAAACGATCCCCCTAATTGCTCCTTCTCTCCTCTGGTTTTCCATCTAGCCAACATATTAATGCTGACTGCATTCCCTCTGCTGTGCTCCCCATCCCCATGACCATTTATCAACTACTAACTCGTACTCTCAGGGGAAGCCACTTTTAAGTGTGACGTATATCCTTATAAATTTTCACTTTAATCATATGTACCTCTGCAACTTGCTTTTTTCTACTTTAGAGTGAATATGGTTCAATGTCAGTAGGTCTACTTCATATGAGTGGTGACACCTTATCCCATTCTACGGATGTACCACTGTTTAACCAATCCTGGATTAATGGGTCCTTAGGTTATTTCAGTTTTTCACTATTAAATATAAGGCTCAGAAAAGCATGCACGGTATGCTGTTTTACTGTTGCAGCAGGCTGAAAAATGGCCCCCAAAAGATATTCACATCCTAATCCTTGAGACTTGTGAATGTTACCTCCTATGGCAAAGTCTTTGTCTTTGCAGATGTGATTAGGTTAAGGATGAGATGGCAAGGTTGCCCAGGTGGCCTTAAATGCAATCACATGTATCCATAAGATGCAGAGACTAAACACACACACACACACACACACACACACACACACACACACACACACTACACTCCTCACTCTCTCTCTGTCTCTGTCTCTGTCTCTCCCTCTCTCCTCTTTCTTTTTCCTTTCTTCTTAAATCTCCAGAGCAACTTTTAGGCAATTTTGTTGCCTTGAATCTGTATATAGTACGTCTTGGGTTCTAAACAGTTACAGAAGCTCTCTTTTGTCCCCTCTTAGTCTTGACATGTATTCATCTTCTCTCTTCATACTGCTTCTTGTTCTTAGTAAGATCTTATTCCGAGGAGGTATGCAATAAGTTGTATTACACTTAGGTAATACATTACCTCTTCAAAATGTTTTTTAAGAACTTCTACTCAGTTTATATAAGAATCAGAAAGTATTAATTTTAAAAGGATCTAGTCCAGGGGACAATTCTCAATTTCTCAAAAGAGGTAGTAGAAAATTATCAATTTATCTGGAATAAGGTTGCATAGTTTGATGAAAAAAATCACTTATTTTTGCTTTTGGCTAGAATTATGCCAACTCAGTATGAGGAAACTCTGGTACTATTCCTACCCTTATTATTTGGAATGTATGCTATTATTTTGTTCTATTTCATTTGTTTTTGTTCTATTTCATTTTTCAAAAACTGCTGGTCATGATCTGCTAAATTTATTTGACATCCATATACAAGACGTGACCTGCAGTTAAAAAAAAATGTAACAGATGTTGGCAGTTATTAATAATGAGATAAACAAGCATTTGTTAATAAAGTTTATCCACTAAGTATTTGTTTATAACAACCTTTCAAAAGTGAAACTGCAGTAGAAAAATAATACTCTTCCAGCATGAGATTTGGCAACTACTGCTCTACGATCACTTTTAAAATTTTCTCAAGCTTTCAAGCATGCTTAATTAAGCTCTTGTATACGTTTCACTCAGTAAAACCAAAGTGTGAGAACAAAAATTACATATTTACTTATTTTTAGGGAAAAAATAATACCTCAAACTCTGAATTCATAGACATTATTGTTTAGCAAAATCTTAGTTAAAAGGAAAAAAAGGGGCAGGGGGTGGGAGTAGGGGGGGTGGCTAGACTGCAGCGACAGAAAGCAGATCTAGGACCCACTGTCACACGGCACAAGGGAACTTTTGCGGAAGATGGAACTGCTCCCTATCTTCATTATGCTGGTAGTTATATGACCGTATACACCTGCCAAAACTCACACTGCATAATTAAAATGGGTATTTTTATTGTATATAAATTGTCCCTCAATTTAAAAAAAGGGTGTGTTGATTTAAAGTCAATTTAAAAGAAATATTAAGCAAACAATAGTACACCGATGTGACAAAATTCACCAAGATGGTATATGAATGACTGCTATTTTGGAAATATAGAGCAAAACCTTTAAAGAGAAGCAGCCTCCAGAAAAAAGGAAGGAAGGAAGTCTAAAATGTAATTTTAAAATATATAAATCATGACCATTAATAATAGAAGTATATAACACTATAGTTTCAATAACCATTTTTCAGGGTTGGGATATTCATAATTGGGGAGTTCTAGGGCTACTGACAGAAGGAAAACTAAGTGTGTGAGAATAACAGCTGCCTGTCTCAGAGAGAAGACCTTGGTGTCATTAAATGCTAGTTTACAGTGCATGTATTAGATGTATAAAAAATCACTACCTTTCTTCAACTGATCCAAGTGATCTAATAAAGCTCTGAAGTTTTGTGTTTCTAACAGCTTTCTAAACAAGGTTAAACTTGGATAGTGATAATTATGCAACTAATTTGGAGAGTCAATAGTCTCCAAAAATCCTATATTCCGCCCCCAGGTGAAAACATAAACAAGTGCCTACTATCTGGCCCTACTACCCCCAATACAACTCACCTCTTGAAGCAACAAGAGCATGGAAGCAGCTGCCCTAGGAATGGAGCTGTTTCTTATGGGTTAAAGATGAGAGAAAACAACAGGAATTCTCTGGAAAGTTGATATAGTGCCTTGCTAACTGGCTTACCTTATTGGAGGCTCAGTTTCTACATCTGTAAATGTTTTTGCCTGTTTTCAACAGAAAAGTACTTAAGAACTGGGCACTTTTGTCTCTGTCTTCTAAGAATTGGATATTCTTGGGAAATCTTATTTTTAACTACCATAGATTCTGTGCTTCAGTGTGTCTGTGAGAACATGAAGACACTGTAATTACTGGCTCACTGAGCATAATATTCCTAGTTGAAAAATGATATGCAAATACTGTATATGGTGTTAGTATTTGACCTTACAAATTCCTCAAGAAGAGAGGCAAAAAAGATTACGGAAAAAAATGGGGCAAAAATACACTAAGAGAGTGGTAAAAATCTGGTAGAAATAAGGAGGCAGCAAAGTTAGTAACATCAATTAAACCTGTCATAGACAGAAGTGTGTGGAGGGAAAAAAAAGGCAATCAAATCACTCTCTTTAAGATACATGCTGAGAATGCCAGAGATCCCAGTTTAAGTTTCAAAAAACGTATTCCTAGAGACCACTACTTCTGGAGAATCAATTCACTTGGACATCACGAGTAAATGCTTCCCGATAACCACAGAAAAGGAAAAATACCACACACCAGGCAAGCTCTATTTCTAAAAGTTTACAAGGTTATCTGGAATCACATGCTTATTCCGGAACAAAAAGGAAATTGCTGAAAATTGCTGTAGTCACTGGAAAAAATAAGCCTTTCACTGAGATATGATTCTTATAGCGATCTGTTTCCTAGGACTTGTTGGGGGATCAAATCAGAAATATGAAGATATCCATTATCCTTATCAATATCATTTCCTAAATTGAATTAGAATTATGTAAGATTAATGCTGCCAGCCTTATCTTGAATATAGTAAGAATTCTGAGGAAAGGAACTCATCAATTCTTGACGTCTCTGTGTATCTATAAATCTTCAGACCTTTAAAATTGAATTGTGTGAAACCTGCCAATATTCAACTGTTTTTAATGCAAAAAAGAACAATTTCACATGTTCTGCATACATCCTAACACAATGTCCAGTCCAAGAAGTAATCCAGCCTCACTAGGATCCTGAAAGGTTCTCTACAGCTAAATAGTCAATGTTACTGAGTTGCACTTTCAAAGTGAAGGCTTTATTTTGCTATTTCTGGCTTTTCTGCAAATAGGAAAAAATTATATTAGAAAAGTTTGTTCCTTCCTTAGTCATTTGAAATTCTGAATGCCTTTTCCATAGAAATAAAAAGTGGATAGGGCTCCGGGCTAGACCTCAAGGACCATCTACTTTAGGGTGGTTAAATATTTAAGCAAAAACTATTTAGCAAAAAACATTTGCAATAATAAACAAAATAAATTTGAAATAATTGCATGGCCCTTGAATACTGCTTGGAAAGAATGGATTAAATTTAAGCTAGATAAATTTTTTTTCCCCAAAAAAAGATTTTTATTTTTAGTTTTGATAAATTAGATTTCTGAAAGGAGTTTTTGGACATTTTCAAAGTGACTGGAGGTGTCTTTTTAAAATATCTGATTTAACTTCTAAAGATGAAATGGCTTTCCTTTCCCTTAATATATATTCTACCAGCAACAACATAAGACACAATAATATTATAAAGTAAAAATCTATATTATATTTACATTAGAAACGTCATGACTCTGAACTTATTTCTATCTAAAAAAATCTCTTCCACAAACTTTTTCCTGGTCACTCACTCCATGCACTGTCTTCATTTGTTTCCTATTTCCTGTGATACTTCTTACCCCTCCTTGCTATGCAAGGATTTGCCTAAACACAGTCAGCTCCTTACCAGAACCTAACCTGCTGCAGAGATGATGTTTCTTCACCTTGTGTCTCTCTCAGCATTCAACATTGGGCTTTGACCAAAGTTGGCTTCTATAAAAATTATAAATCAAACAATGCTTCTGCTTTAGTGAAAACTGATGACAATAAGCTCGAGCAACTCATAAACCTACGTATTGGGGAACACATGGGACTGAGGACCATCAGTAGCTCTGTTACTGACTACCTCTGCCATCTTAAATAAATCAAGAATCACCAAGGCCATAAATTTTTAGAATCGAGAACTTTGTACCTAGTCCATTTTCCCTGACACCCAGTATTTGATAATCATTTACCACCTTAGCCACCATGCACCTGTATGCAAAACTCTCACATCAGGATGACATAGGGTCAGCTTTAAAGGAACACTGAAATTACAGGCTAATATCTCCTCATGTAAGTCCCTCTACTCTATGTAAGAGTAGAATCTACAAAGGCACACCACAGAAACGAGTCATTTCAAGTTTAGCTATTAAGGGTTCTTTTTGTGAACATTTAAAGTAAAAGGTAGGAACAGAAATTCTGGTAGTCCTTATCAGCAAGGATCAGGAATGTTCCATTCATGCTCCTACTGCCCCTTATAAACTTATAAACAGTAAGGTGATAAGAATTTTTCAAAATCAGGTCCAAAAGTGTGTGTGTTGGCGGGGAGAGGGGGGATTTAGCTCAGGATGAGTACGGGAAATAAAAATGGATTGGACTGTAATTATTTAGGTCAGAAACAGGGTAAAAGTCGCCTCTTTTAGAGACAAGAATTAGATACACAGCAGATAAACTGGCCCCACTCTCTAGCATTATCCACAGAACTTTCTGTGGTGATGGAAAGTCCCTTATCTGTGCTGTCCAGGAGCCGCACTGTGACTGCTGAGCACTTGAAATGTGGCTAGTGTGACTGAGAAACTGAATTTTTAATTTAATTTTAATTATCTAAATTTAAATAGCCAAATATGGCTAGTGGTTACCATATTGGACAGTGCAGCTCACGGTTCTCTAAGTGGTTCTCAACCAGAAGCAATTTCCCACCCCCAGGGAACAACTGATTCACCTGGGGGCTGTTTTTTTTGATTGCCACACAGTGGGGAGAGGGTGCTAATGGCATCTAATGGGTAGAGGCCAGCCGTGCTGCTAGACATTCTACAATGCACAGGACAGCCCCACAACAGAGAATGATCCAGCCCCAAATGTCAGCAGCTAGTTTGAAACACCCTGCTCTAAGTTTACTCAAGGTTGGAATTAAGTAAATGTAAAATGAATTGCAACGCACCTTGTCTAAACATACTATCCAGGAAGAATGAGATTTTCCAAGCCACAGGACAATGTCTGGGCTGTCCTACAAGTTTAAATTAGCAGGTTTTCACTAAGAACTGAATGTCTCTGTGTTGAATAACTTATTAAGAACTTCAGCATCAGAGTAATTACTTCCTGTGGCATTTTTTAACTCAAATATTAATACAAGTAAGCACTGTGAGACTCTGCTATGGGATCTCGTTCCTTTTAAGTTGGACATACAGTATTAGGGGGCTGAGGCCTACTCTTCTAGTTTGAATTCCTGGGGTCTTCAGTTAACCTATCTGGTTTCTTAAGACATCACTAATTTCAGATACAAGAAGAAAATAGATGCTATGGTGAAAATCAAAAGACAAGAAAATGGCTATCATCGCAGGTCTGCACATCTACATATTACCTAAAAAAAAAAGCAAGAACACGGAATTATACTTGGACCAAAGGAAATGTACTGAGTGATCCTACTAAATGATGACAGCATACTACATATTTTAGAGTGAGAGATTACTTGAAATTTTAGACGATGGATATCAAATAACATTGTGGTTTCTGCAGCTAGTATAAATTATGCAAGGATTCATTTAAATGGAATCATTCTAAATTGCTCAAATAGTTCTCAAATTTATATTAGCAATGTAGAATTTAGCTCAGGATAGTAAATTCCTCAAAGTAACATGAGTAATAGGCACAATTCAATGTTTAACTTAAACTACTTTTCAGAACATAAAATCTTCGATATTCATATTACAGCAACCTTTTTTCTTCTCTGGCCACTTAGCACTGAGAAGTTGTTCATTACATGTAAGGCGCTCAATTGCTTCAGGAAATGAAAAAAGACAGTCTCAGTTCTGAAAAACTTATTCAGAATTCCCACACTGGCCTAACGCAGAAACTTCAGCCCACACATTTTGAATTCCTAAAAGATCACTGTAATTTTTGTGAATGCTTCAGCCTTAAGCACTTTGGAGTTTCAGTACCTCTTCAGATCTTCATCTGGAGAGTTTAAGATCTTTTATCATCATTAACATTTAGGGGGCAACCACTGTAATCTACTAATCAAATGTCAGAAAAGTAATATTTAAAGCTGGATTTCGACCCACTCTGTTTTGCAGATTTGCCTATAAAGAACTATTCTTGTAGAAAAGATCATCCCAGTTCTTCAGGTTTCTAATTGAAATGACAAAAGCCCATCCTATCTTCTTATGACACTGGAAGGGAAACAGTGAAGGGACATTTTTAGCATCATTTTGTATTCAACTATTGGTGTGGCATACAAGATCTAGACCAGGGCGCTCTCAGCCTCAGCACCACTGGCTTTCTGAGCAGATAATTCTTTGGAATGGGGGCCTGTCCTGTGCAATGCAGGATGTTCAGCAGCAGTCCTGGCCTCCACACACGAGGTGCCAACAGCCTCTCCCTAACCTGTAGTTTGGGCAATCAAAAATATCTCCAGACATTGCCAAATGTCCCCTGGGGAACAAAACTGTCCCGTGGTTGAGAATCACTGCTCTAGACTGAAACTCCAAGTCCCCAAGTGTAGACACTGTGCAAATCAGAAGTCTGGAAAGACTTTATTCCTAGCAGGTAAGACACGTAACATTCACCAGAGAGACGGTGGAAGAAAAACATTATTTTTTCTTTTCTTGATTGCATTCTCCCCAATTTATGAGAAACAGCCGAGGCATGGGCTACACCACTGTATACTTATGAAGACATCTGACTGAACTTGTATAATGACTCCAGTGACAAGGGAACAAATCTACAGCAGCTAGCTGCTGCACCAGCAAATAACAAAGTATGTTATTTCTGCCAGTTCAAAATTGACATAAAGCAGTCCTAAAACACTAGCATTGCTCCTGAATTCTACATGTATGAAAAATTGA
Organism: Pteropus medius; assembly: GCF_902729225.1. Classification (NCBI taxonomy): domain Eukaryota; kingdom Metazoa; phylum Chordata; class Mammalia; order Chiroptera; family Pteropodidae; genus Pteropus; species Pteropus medius. The sequence goes on from NW_024349798.1 coordinate 13,878,473, forward strand.
GTCTGGATAAGCAGGCTCCCAAGCTTGAACAGAGAGAAAGACTTTGAAGGGAGGGAGAACGTCGGGTTCTGAAGGTAGGTATCCGTGAAGAGATCAAAGCACTGGTTCTCGTTTACCAGCCCTAAATTCAGGACGATTAGAATCCCATTTCACACGCCACAGCAGTCAGCCAGGTACATCACGCTGCAGTTCCCCTAAGGGGAAACCAGAGCAAAGCGCTGCAATCCCCAAAACGAAATTCACAATCTACAGTCCATCCACTCTTTGTTGACCTCAGGCGTCTCAGCCGGTGTCCACAAACGACAGCATCAGAATCACGTGGAGAGCTTGTTAAACACGCAGAACCCGCCCCCAAATGGTTCGGACCCGAGGGCTGAAAAATCTAGATTTTACCTGAAGGGCCCCAGGTGATTCCTAGGCAAACTGAAGTCGGAAAAACCACCGCTTTAATATTTTTCCTTCCTAACCTGGAACGCCCAGAAAACCTACAGCTTTGCAGCTGGCTTAACAACTGGGGCTTCTTTCCTGGTGCTTCTGGGGCCGTAAGTTGTTAGCTCTGTCATCCGAAGGGGCTCAGGGAGGCCCCAAGGTCGGCCCCGCGGCCCCGGCTCGCAGCCCGAGGCAGAACGCGGCCCAGCCTCTCTCAGTCCATGGGGACCTTAAAAGGCTCACGTCCCCATGACATCACCAGGCCCCAGCCGCGAGCGCCAGGCCAGACGGCCTCCTCCGGCGGGACCCGTTAGCCCCCCGGCCCCGTCCCCCGCCACAATGACAGCACGCAACAGGGAAACAGTCGCTCCGGAGGTGGGGGCCCCGGGCTGCAGCGCCGCCCACAACCCCGGTACGAACCTTCTCCAGGGACACGTCCATGGCGGAGCCCGATGGAGGCCCGGCGGTCCGGGATGCTACTTCCGCCTCCCGTTCCCCGCCGCCGTTTCCACGCTGGCAGCGCTGACGTCCCCGCGCCCGCGGCTGGCGGGGCGGAGCAGCCAGGCAGCGCCGCTGGGCGGAGAGTATGCGGGCGCCCGGGAGGCGGGGCGCAGCGGGGCGGGTCCCCTGACGTGGGCGGGCACCTCTGGGCTTCCGTACCTGGACGTCACGCCGGCCAGCCCTAATGTTCCCAAGCGAGAGGGGGAGGATGGACGGTGGAACCGTCCCAAACTCTTTTCGGAAACCTGTCGCAGGCGTCAGGGTGAAAATATAATAATCACAAACTATTATTCATGCAGCAAAAGCCTGGAATTACTAGTAACGCACCTGTACTTCCAGGCCTAGGTTTCCAAATGCTCCCTAGACCCACCCCTCAAGAATGGAACAGTCCGTCACGACAGAAGGGCGGGGCGCGAGAGCACCCCTGCGCATGCGCAGCCTAGACAGCGTCCTAGGTGTTCTGGGATCTGAGGGTTTCCAGAATTGAGCTCCCTAGTGGGCTCTGAAAAGGTGCTGGTCAGAGTTGAAGTATTTGTCTCAGCCCTTGCCGCAGAATTCTAGACGGAAAGGACTTTGAGACAACTGGCCTTCTCCTTTGTGTCAAGCCGCAGTTATGACTTGTCAGGTAATGATAATGGTGATAGATCACCTGCTGCTCTTCCTTTTCATAGTGCAACAGTCGTATGATGTAGAGGTTATTATTATCTCCATTTCACAGTGCTAATCTAGGTAGGATTCAGACCCGAGTACCCTGACTGCAGCGTCTGCACACTACACAGACTGCCTCCATAACCGCTCCTATCTCTGCTATGTAATCACGGGGTTCTAAGGAATGGGGGAGGGGACGTGGAGAGCATAAATTTGCTTATTATAGTCCTCTAAAAGAGGAAAACCGAAATAGAGTAGTCTACCACCGTTGAATTTAGTTAAGCAATTCACCAGTAGAAGACCGCTGGCATTAAACCACAAAAACCATTCCTTCTCTCTCCTGTTTTGTGATTATCTGTTTCAAAACCTGCGTGACTGACTGGGTCACATTTTCAAATGTAGTAATTACATATTTTGAGCTATCTAACTTGTATTTGGTAAATTGTCCGGTTATTTCAATAAAATTTTCCATCCTAAGAACCCTTGTGTGCTGGTTCGGAGTGTACCTGAGAACTATTCAGGTTCTCCAAAGAGCTCCAGAAACAGAAGGAATGATAGGTTTGTCTTCCAAGATCTAAAAATAGAATGTACCTCTGACTGAGCAAAACAAGTCACTTTTCCAATTGTTATTATGAAAATTTTCAAACATTTAGAAAAGTTAAGAGAATTGTGCAGTTGACACCCGTGTACCCACTGTCTAGGTTCTACTGTGAACATTTCCCTATATATATTTTTCTTTATCACATAATATCTGTCAATCCAGCAATGCATCTTCTGTTTCAATACACTTGGAAGTTGCAGACATAAATACTTTTCACCCTTGGACACCTCAGCCTGGGTATCATTAAAAACTTGTAATTTTTAAAGCCACCTCCAAGTAACTGTAGATTACATTACAAAGTAGAATCTACAAAATAAATACTGGAGAAGTTAAATTTAACTTTTCTATTTTAAAAATAGACTTTAAAACCCAACAAAAAAGTGGAATAATTAGTTCATTTAACATTTACCCAAATATTTGACTACCATCTTGAGCTGTTAAGCTCTAGAAATAAGAAACTAAGACAAGATCTTGCTCTTAAGAAAACATTGTTTATGGCAGATGTTTTTACTTTGGGGCTCAGGGAGAGATCTGTAAAACTCCTGAAACTATACTCAAAATTTTCTGTGTGAGCCGTTGAGAGTGTCCACAGCTTTCATTTTACACTCATTTTACTCTCTCTCTCTCTCTTCCCCTCTCCCATTCCTCTCCCCTCTCCGTCAGGCAAACAAAATTAAAACCATTTGACTCGTGGATAGATATGTGAGCTGATAAATTATAATGCAGCATTCCATGGGCTAGTACAGAGATGAGAAAAATACTATAGGAAGCCAGAGCATGAAGCCTCTCATTGTGGGGATATTCAGCTTATATCTGCTGATAAAGGCCTTTCTTGATTACTGAGCAAAAAGCAAATCAAATAAAGGAAGTTTGTGAGTTTTTTTTCCCCTTTGGGTCCATTTACATGATTTTTGTTGTGTCCCTAATATTTATTTAATCATATTGCAGATATTGGTTTTTTTTAGAGTGGTTTTTTTCCCCATCTTTATTGAAATATAGACAATTAGTTGCTTGTATTTACATTGTACAAGTCAATGAGTTTTTTTCCAATTATAGTTGGCATACAAAAATTTACCAGTTTTAGTTTTATAGCATAGTGATAGGAGACCTACATAACTCGCAAAGTGATCACCCAACTAAATCTAGTACCCTTCTTTCCCCTTACATATTTATTACATTATTAACTATCTTCCCCATGCTACACTCTACATCTCCATGTCTGCAACTATCCCTTTGTACTTTTTAATCCCTTTACCTTTATTTTGTCCCCCAAACCCTCTCCCATCTAGTGTCCCTCTAAATATGCTCTGTATCTATGAGTTTATTTCCGCTTTTGTTGTTGTTGTTGATTTTGTTCTTTAAATTCCACATGTATATGAAATCATGCGATATTTGTCTTTCTCTATATGACACATTTCATTCAGCACAATACCCTCTAGGTCCATCAAGGCGATATCTTTTTCCATCCCCTTCCTTTTAGTCTGTATGTTTTTTAATCTGAAGTGAGTCTTTTGTAGGTAATATATGTAGGGGTCTTGTTTTCTTATCTATTCAGCCACTCTATCTTTTCATTGGAGCACTTAATTCTTTTCTATTTGAGGTTGGAGCACTTAATTCTATTTTCTAGTTGAGGTATTTGTTGATAGGAATGTATCGTTCTTTATTCCTGTTTTTCATACACATTTTTTTTTCTTCTTAAAGAAGTCCCTCCAACATTTCCTGTAATACTGGCTTGGTGTTGATTAATTCCTTTAGCTTATTTTTGTCTGGGAAGCTCTTTATCTGTCCTTCAACTCTAAATGATAGCTTTGGTAGATAAAGTATTCTTGGTAGATCCTGGGTTTTCATCACGTTGAATATTTTGTGCCAAGTCCTTCTGTCCTGCATAGTTTCTTTTGAGAAATCAGCTACCAGTCTTAAAAGCAGTAAGAGAAAAGGTGCTCCCTTGTAGGTAAGTAACTGCTTTTCTTTTACTGCTTTTAAGATTCTCTTTGTATTTAACCTTTGGCATTTTAATTATGTCTCTAGGCGTGGGCCTCTTTGGGTTTCTGGTTTTTGGGACTCTCTTGAGCTTCCTGGGGTTTTATGTCCACTTCCTTCACCCAGTTAGGGAAGTTTCCCATTATTATTTCTTCAAATAGCTCTTCAACATCTTGTTTTCCTTCAAGTACCCCTATGACACATATATTTTTACCTTTAATAGTGTACCATAGGCTCCTTAAATTATTATTATAGTCTTGGCTTTTTTTTCTCTCGCTATTCTGATTTAGTGTCCTTGGCTTTCCCATCCTCTAATAGGACATTTGATCCTCTTCTTTATTCACTTTGTTTATTCCATTTAATATACTTCTCATCTCAATGTGTTCTTCATTTCTGACTGGTTCCCTTTTATCATTTCAATTTCCATTTTTATGTTTTTTATCTCTTTGTTGAAGTTTTCACTGAATTCATCTACACTTCCCATAAGTTAATTGAGCATCTTTCTAATCACTGTTTTGAACTCTGCATCTGTTAGATTACTTGACTCCATTATTTCTGGATCTCTGTTCTGTTTTCTTTTATGGTTTTCCGCTTGTTTGTCTTACCATTTTGGCTGCCTTTCCGTGTCTGTTTCTATGTACTAAGCAAAGCTCTAAGTCTCCCGGTCTTATTAGTGTGGATTTGTAAAGTAGATGTCCAGAGGCACAGTCCTGAGAGGGGTTTAGCTGCAGGCCAAATTTAGCCCAAGCCTCTACCCCTTCAGGAGCCACCTGTTAAGATTCAGCAAGCAATCCACAGATACCCCTCCTATAGTTGCCTCAAAAGGCCACACCAGAAAACAAGGCCAGCTGCGACTAGTGTGAGTATAGGGGCTGCTCAGCAAGGGGCACCTGACTAAGCGGGGACACACCTGGATGTGGCTTGGGTGGGGCCACGAGTTTGGGGAGGTGGAGTTTCAGGGACTCCTCTGGGCGGAGCGACTTCTGTTATCCAGTTTGATGATGTCATGGCTATGGCTGCTCTGTGTCCACACACTGGGAGTGGGAAGCGCTCCACAGGGAACAATGGGTACTGCCGGCACTTCTGTACCCAGCGAGTCTTGCCTGGGCCCTCACTCCGACAATGTCTCCCTGTAAGTCCCTGGTGCCCCCCGTGCGCAGCTGAGTGGGTACTTGTGCTCAGAGTGAGCAAGTCCGTCACCTAGAAAATCCACTTGGTCACGGATTTAAGAGGCGTCTTTAAGAGGCGTCTGCTGCTGCCACAGCCTGTGTCTCACACAGCTGCTTGGGATGGGGCAGCCCCGTGTCCTCGCCTCGTCCTACCTTCTGCCATTGCAGGGTGAGTTCTTATATGTCTCTCTAGTTGTATGGCTTGTTCATCTAGATCCCAGGCGATTTTCCTTGTTCTTTGCTCCTTGTTTCTGTCACAATCTTAGCTGCCAGAGGGATGACCAGAGCCTCTATCATCTATGCCATTTTTTTTCTCTCCAGATGTTGGTTTTTAGTCTTTAGTACTTAGAACCAACCAAGTGACACATATGGAAGATATAGTTATTATTCGCCATGGCAATGTAAAAATAATAAATTACAAAAAAATGAGAGGGAAGAGGCAAGGTCATTCCAGAGAGTAAGCAAGTACTCTCTAAAAGGCTAACTCCAGACTCAAAGTTTTTTTAAGTGTACTATTTTTAAAGATGTAAAGGAAATCTCTAGAAGAAATAAAATTAACAAACATCAAAGAGTTGGTGAGGATAGGAGAACTGGTGCAAACTGCAAATAATTTCTTTTTTATAGTAAAGATTAAATAGTCTTTCTAAATTAAGAAACAGATATAAGGATTTTTTTTTTTCTTTTACAAAGTAGTAAACAATTTTACCCTCCTCCACCCTCCTAGGTCTAGCTACGCAGTGTCTAGGATGCAGTGGAGAATTCAATGAATAATTATTGAACATATTGGTTCAACACATATTTTTGGAGTCCGTTATATGTCAGGCAGTATTCTAGGAATTGGGGATACAATGATTAAGAGGTTAAGTCTCTGACAAATTGATGGTCCTTAGATGGGAGGGATATTGGGAGGATAGGTGATAAAAGGGAAGAAATTAAGACATACATATTGCCAGCTATAAAAACAACCACAGGGATGTAAAGTACAGCATAGGGAATATAGTCAATAGGAGTGTAGTAACTATGTATGTCAGTTGGGTGCTGGATTTATCTGGCTGATCGCTTTACAAATTGTATAAATAATCACTATGTTATGCACCCGAAACTAATATAATATTGTATATCAACTGTAATTGAACAATAAGTCTTTTAAAAAGAAATTAAGCCTCAGTGTTTGCAGATCTTACACACAATTGGAATGGAGTCATAACCAATAGCTACAGAATACAATATTAAGTAGTAGTAAGCACTATATGGAAAATAGAGCAAGGTGAAAGAATAGACAGTAAATTACGAACGAATCTATCCCTCAGACTGTAAATTTGAAATCTCTGTTCTAAAACAGTGAAAATTTTTGTTCAGTGATACTTAGCTGAAACTAGAAGAAAATTAAAACCAACAACTACTATCATTGATTTATTATTAAGCAAGACCTGAGGGAAGCCCTCCTGTTGACTTTTCTCTTACCCAGAAGACCTTTCCTTGATGTTAGAACAGTTCTGGTCATTCACAGATTGTACCATCATCTAATTACCATGTGAGCTGAGTCAAGCAGTCTTGGAAAATCTGAAACAGATATGTTAAGACCGTTAAGGTCATACGAAAACAAATTTTATTAACATTTTAAACTATGATTTATGTGTAAGACTCTTTCTTATCCTAAGAAGAATTTTAGAGGGTATTTGTTTCAGATTGATTTATTTTATGAAACAATCCAGCCTTCTCTAAAACTGCGTGCCCCAAAAGGAAAATGAATGAAGACATTAAAAGACAACATAAAAAAGAAAAATGTGCGAATGATCATAAACATGAAAAAAAGTCAACATTAGTAAGGATCAGAAATGCAAAAACCAAGTGAGATAGCATTTTTGCCTATCAAATTAACAAAGTGTTTTTGCTTTTAATAATAACACCCACTGTTAATTAGAGTAGAAGAAAATAAATACTCTCATGCATTACTGGCAGAATTTCAAATAATTATGAAACCTTTTATAGGTTTCAATTGATACAATTTAGCATTCAGTAACAGTAAAAACTTAATATATACAAGTCTTTCATCCCCCAAATTCTGCTTCCAGAAATTTAAGAAGTAATTAAGTTAAAGATTGAACTATAAGAATGTCAATAACAGCATTGTTTATAATGGTGAAAAAATTTTAAATCTATATATCCAACTATAAAATAAATTGGTTAAATTATGGTAAAATTGGATAAGACATACCTTTAAAAAAAGTAATGTAGATGCCTACTTATTGACATGGAAAAAGATATGTTGTTAACTCAAAAATGTAGGTAATAAAATATGTGTAATATAAGGCTAATTTTTTTTTTAGGAAAAAGTATATGAAGACATGGAAGAGAATATTAAAAATTAACCAAAAATGCTAACTGGCTAACTGTAGAAATGTTAATCTTTTTAATTCTACTTTTTTTATTTTTCATACTTGTTGTAGAATCATTTTTTTAAACGAACATTTAGAGTGACGTCAGAAACATGGCAGAGTGAGAGGTGTCCCCAGATCTCTCCCCTTGAAACAACAATAAGCTGAACATCTAACAGTCAACAAAATACACCCAAACTGCACACCAGCACTTCCGAGCATGGAATCTGCGTTTAAGAACTACCACAGCAGGGATCCAAGAGGCTTAGACGCCACCTACTGGAAACCAAAAGAAAAACGCCTTCTTTGCAACAGGCTAAAGAGAGAACTTTATATAATAAATCTTCCTTCTGGAAAAAAAGCAGAAAACACTTCCATTAATGTCCAGGTGGAGAAATAGGCCATTAAACACCATGAGCAACCAAAGTGACAAGGCAGCTCAGAAAGAAAGAGGAAAATCTCCAGGAAATAAGCTTACAGACATAGAAATATGCGACTTAAATGACAGAATTCAGGATGGTACTCGGTGAGTTCCAAAACAAATCATAGCAACATTTTCAGGAACTGAAAAAACGACTAAATGAGCAGAGCAAAGAGATTGAAACCCTCAAAAAGAATCAAATAGAACTTCTGGAGATAAAAAAAACACACTGCAAGAGTTGAAAAATGAAATAGCAAGCTTGGGAAATGGAGTCGACCAAAAGGAGGAAAGGATCAATGATATCGAAGGCAGAAATCTAGAAATAAATCAGGAGGAAGAAGAAACCGAAGAATGAAAAATTATGAAAGAGAAATACAAGAACTAGCTGATTCCACCAGGAGAAGACACATAAGAATAATGGGCATTCTCAAAGGCAAGGAAAAGGAGAATTTCCCAAATCTAAGGAATGAGCTGGAGCTTGGAATTCAAGAAGTCAGCAGAACACCCAATTATCTCAACCCAAAAAGGCCTTCTCCAAGATACATTGTATTAAAATTATCAAAAATCAATGACAAAGAATTCTCAGGGCAGCCAGGGAAAAGAAGACGGTAACCTATAAAGGAAAACCCATTAGATTATCGTCGGACTTCTTGGTCTGGTAATGTTGACAAGTATTCTTATAGTACAGATACAGGTTCATTGCATAATAAACATAATGCTTTGCCATCTAATTTGATAATAAAATAATCCACACTTCATTATACCTTAAAAATGGAATATTCTAAGTCCACCTTTTTTTATTTGACAGGTATATTCTGGTAATAAAATAACAAAATGTCAAAAAAAAAAAAATAAATGAACATGTGCTAGTTATTTATCCTCTCCTGGCTCCAAAACCATTCTTTTTGCCTGCTCTGCGAAAATGGATCTGAGCCTTTAAAATATTTTTCCTATGCCAGGTGACAATGTTTTGTCAGTAGAGGGCGCGAGAGAGATTTCAGAAAGGATTTTGCTTCCAGCTTCTTGCTGGTGGGTTTCTCAAGTGCCCAGCTCCTGAAGCTTCCCCAGGATGTAAAGAAAAACTCACATTTCCTATGTGTCTCTTTTACTACCACAGTTTCACTCTGACACCAGATGTGTGGGTTTTCCACTCATCAAGTAATTCTGTGGCACTCGAGATACCATGATAACAAAACCTAGATGAATACCTGACCTAATTGCTGTTTCCACCTCCCCCAGAAACATATTTTAATCAACCAGTCTGGAATTTTATGGTCAAGCACCAGTAAAGTAATCTGGGCCCTTTCCATTCACCCCCGCTCCCCCACCATAGAAGAAGGGGCAATTTGCATAATAGAAACCCTCACCATTCCCTTCCCCCCAAAACAAGATTTCCTGGTCTGAAAATAATTCTTTTCTTTTAATAGCTTCCACACCCCACCTTTCTTCCTATAAAACCTTCCATTTGGTGCAGACCCTGGTAGGGCCCTTATAGTTGCTGGATGGGATGCTGCCCTATTCATGATCACTTACTAAACCCAATTAGATCTTCGAATTTCCTCAGTTGAATTTTGTTTTTTTAACACATCCACCTTGCACGTTCCCATCTGCAGTGGGACAAGGCAACACTGTCCTCTTGTTTCAGCTTTCATACTGTAAACAAGTAAGTATCTTTTTCACAGTCTATGTGCTGCCCCCCCTTTTCCACATTTTTGTGCCTTTTTTTTTTAGTGATATCACCGTTCAAAATGGCCCTCAAGCATTGTCCTATAGTGCTGCCTACATGCAAGAAGATTGTGATGTGCCTTATGTAGAAAATACCTGTGTTGGATAAGCTTTGGGCATAAGTTACAATGTTGGCTGAGAATGTGGTACCAGAGCAAAGGAGTCCATCTGCCCACGTGCCTCTCCTCTGTGCATGCTTCAGCGGCATGAGCTACGTTACAGGTTTTGCAGCAAAGGAAGTGAACGTTTATTTTAGAGAGCTGCAAGTCCTGGAGACACAGGTGAGATACTGCTCAACGGGATCGATCATACAAAGAAAAATCATTAGCCTTGGAAACTAAGGGATTTGGAGTCATGGGTGCTGCTGATTGGACAGGGCTGGGGCATTGGTCATTGGGTCCAATTCTGGAGTCAGCCATGGCCATCATTGCGTCTGGTCCTGTGGTCCGTCAGGCTGTTCAGGCTGTTCTGCCTCGATGGGGCTGGGGCTGAAACACCTAAAGCCAAGATATTGTCTTTAGTGTAACTGAAACTTGTTGTCCTCATGACCGATAGCCCTGAGGCTTAATTCTTTAAAGAGTTGACACTGGCTGGAACTTTATGTCCTAAGGCTTAATGATTAAGGGGCATAGGCATACAAAGACGGAAGGATAAGGCCAAAAAATGCAAGTGAGTCACAATGCCATTATGTTAGGCAAAGCTGGTTTGAATCAGAAAAACCTATCTTGACGAAGTCTGTGTGTAGTTACAAATGAAATGTTAATGAATCAACAGTATATATTTAATAAAGTATCCTTCTTTAGCAAACCAAAGTCTGTGTGCTTGACACTTCAAAAGGCCAAAACTCAAAATTGCAGAGTTTGGAGTAAGGGACGGTTTATTGGTCAAGAAGGTGTCAACTGAGAAGATGGGAGACCTAATGGTGCCTCAAATCCATCTTGCTCTCTGGAGTAGGTTAAGGGTTTTTAAGGGGTTGAGAGGACACTCATTCCAAAGTGCCACTTGGACAAGTTTTAATTGCAGGACTTTGGAACTTGGCCATTTGTGGTAAAGGGGAATCAACTCTGGATCTTCCTGGACAATGGACCCTTGGCTTCTGAAGGGGTTCCAGTGTTTACAGTACAGTTACATCCTGGTCTTTGGTTCTTTGGGAGTGGAGGTGGGGTGGATTTTGATTCCTGGTACAGCTGGAGGCCAAAGTTTTCTCCTGTGCATGCTTCAGCGTCGTGACGCACAGCCCTGGTTTGCTATCTTTGAAAAACTGCTCAGAACTTTGTCAAGCAGGATAGAACCATTTTGAGCTGACTCCATGCAAACACTTCACCAGAAACATCAAATAAGCTTATGCATTGAACCATTGATGAAAGTGTTGTGACCAAAAGCTCACAGGAATTTAACCCTGAATTTCCCCTAAAAGTAATGGTTCAATATTTGCTAATTCAGTGTTCACAGTGACTATATAGAACAGGACTGTTCAGAATAATAAGAATCAATTGTATTAAAACTTAGCCTGTTTCAAAGAAGCATAAATGAAAGAAAAAAAACCTCAGTGATTAATTCACTTTTTACATGGAAGTGTTCTTCACATTTGCATATTTGAATGTGCACTATTTTTAAAGCTACCGCTAATGTTGGGTTTTTCATAACTTCAGATTTAAAAATTTTATATCTTCTTTATGTATTTTAGTAGAATTTACAAAGGTATTTCTTTGCCCAAAGCTTAACAATGGAAAATGAATGAAATGAATTTATCTGACCGCTCTATCATCCCACAGCAATTGTGAGCAGACTAGTTACTTAAAGTTGGTGAAAACAGAGTTTCTGAACCAGAGAAAACTTCTGTTTCACATATTTCTTCCCAATTACACAATTTAAAAATACTATGTTGCAGGTAGAGTCTAAAGATCCCCTATTCCTGTTAAGAAATCTGTCGCCACATTTTAATATTCTATTGGGGGGCAACATGGAAGTATAGGGAATTCTTCCAAACCACTAACAAGAGCGAAGAACAGATAAAATGTTAGCCTCAGTACTTTATTTTGGCCCCAGCCAACATTAAAATGGTCTCAAAATGATCATATTAATCCAAGCACCTTAAGTTTGTTGTTGATGCCAAAGGTTTAAGAATTGCCTGGGTCCTAGAGGACCCAGACTTCTTGGGCGCGGTTTTTCCACATCAGAGCTGATTAATAGCATTTTTGCTCAAAGAAGAAATGAAGGTCCTGGTGGGAAGCAGGCTTATATCCCTCTTCCTTCTAACCTGCCCTTCTGACCATCTTCCCCAGCTAGAGCGCCTTCTGTTTTCTCTCTGTGTGCACATTCAAATAGGGAGCAAGCAGGGGCGGTACCCCATACTCCTATCCCAACCACCCACAGCCATCCAGATAAAAATAAGAATAATAAAATCATATCAATATCTACACAAAGCATAGCTATTTTTATTGATACGTATGCACAGTTTAAGCCAAGGCCTTCTGCTTCCCCAGTGTGCACCAGCTTCAAATCAAAGCATTCCCTTCCATTATAGATCACTGCTGGAGAAGTTAAGAATGGAGAGCTCTGGCATGTAGAGGCATTGGTGGGTGAGGATATCATGAAAGAGGATTAGACAAGATTTCTTTGCCAGCCTCCCTCGAGCCTCATTTCAGGTGACAAGAAAGAAGACAGTTGCTTCGAATTCTTGCTCTGTGCCCATACCCACAAATCCAACCCATGTCTCCAAAGTGATATTGGAGAGGTTTGAGGAACTTCAATGACCTTTTTTGAGGTGGTGGCCTTAGCTGATCTGCTTCACCATTCATTGGAAAACACACTTGTTGGTCTTGGAGCTTTGAAGCATAGTGGCCTTTTGTTTGTCAGTTGAAATTTCAGGATTAGCAAGAGAAGTTAGAAGGTTTTAGACACTGTGGCCCCCTTGGTGGTTCTTAAGCCCCAATTCATTTAAATAAGATGAAATAATAACAGTTACAATAAGCTTCATTGTAATTATCTTAATGTATTTTTAATGTGATCCTTCACTGTAAATTGAAGCTCAGTGCCTACATCAGTACTTATATCCTGCAGAGAGAGAGTTTCTAACAGAACTCCTCTTTTATGATTTAGCACAGCATTCAGTTCTCTAGTTATACCCTACCATTTAAGGTTATTAATGTCACACGCATGTGTTGCCTCATTATTGCTGGGGAGTGGGGCTCTAAATCCCAGCTTGCACAGATGATGACGCATCCATGTAATGAATTCATTTATCTCAGAGCATTTCCTCTTGTTTGAAGGCCATATGGGTTCTTACGTTTGCTTGAGTAATAGATTGTTTTTGTTTGTTTGTTTTGTTTTTGTTCTTTTTATTACTTTTAAGAGACCAGTATACAGTGTTAAATAGAAACTTCCATGGCTGGAAGCATGTCTGAAAGAAAGGGTTTATTGAGTCGCGTGCTAGCCAGCAAAGGACCAGGTCCTGGGACCTGCAGCCTGAACCTCCAGCAGTAGGGCAGAGGAGACAACAGGTCTGTTGTCTTGGAGCTGCGGGCTCTTTTGTGCATTATGTTCGAGGAAGAGAGATGAAAATTGTTCTGAAAGAATTCACTACTACAGACAAGGGGAAGGTGAAGGGAGGGCAGTTCTAGGATCGGGACACAGTCCGTAAGGGAGAAATATTTACTACTTTTGACTGGTTGTGGGTGACAGTCCTGAAAGTTCATGCGTAAGCAGGATGCGGTGGCCTCTGGTGGTCACGACAGAAGTTGATTCAAAGCTCCAACATAATGTTCAGGAATGTGAGCATTCTAGTTGGCCCACAGTAATTAACCAGTTAAATGGTTAATTACTCTCATCTCTCTCTTCCTCCACCTGCTGTAATTTAATTTAGGACATCTTGCAATTTTCTCTTGTCAACAACAATACATATAAATCCATCCAACCTTCCTAAGTATTTGTTTCTCTTTCTTTCAACTCCCATTAAATGAATAGATCCAGCTGCTTGGTAAAGATTACTATAGATTCTGGAGAAAATATGTCTCTACAGGTTGTTACCGATCCTTCACCTCCTTGGGTTTCTGTGAAGAGTATATGTGTTAGAGTGCCTAGGAGAGAACTGACATGCAGTGGGTTCTCCGCGAATGTCAGTCCCATGCCTTTGGGGTTGCCAGGTTTAGCAAAATAAATGTTAAAAATACAAGGTGTCCAGTTAACTTTGAATTTCAGATGAACAGTGAAAGGTTTTTAGTATAAGCATGTCCCAAACATTGCATGAGACATACGCTAAAAACATATTCATCATTCATCTGAATGATCAATCGGATGAATGAATGAAAGAGTGCCTGGACAAACAGATAGTTCTGTGCTGCCGGAGAGAAAATATTTTCTTCTACATTTCTAGGTTCTCCTGGCAGGTCTAATAATCAAATTGACATGAGACAGATTAGCAAGAGAAAAATGAATGAAAATTTATTAACGTGTAGACCCTGTATACATGGAGAGACTCTGGAAAATGGGCAGAAGCTGTCACTTTAAAATACCAGTTAGAGGAGATCAAAGGGATTACAGAGAAAGAAGACACAGAAGGAGGTGGTATAGTAGGCTGAGTAATGGCCCTCTGAAGGTGTCCACATCTTAATGACTAGAACCCATGACTATGTTATTTTACATAGCAAAGGGGGTTCTGTAGAGGATAAAAGAAACTTTGTAGGTGATCCTCAAAGTAAGGTCCTTGATATGTGGACATTATCCTGGATTATCCAGGTAGGCCAAATTGGGTCCTTCTAAGAGGAACACAGTGGGGTCAGAGTCTGAAAAAACTTTGCGACAATGGAATGACAGAGAGAGATTACAAGGTGCGATGCTGCTGACTTTGAAGATGGAGAAAGGGGTGAGACATACGGATGCTGAAAAGCTTTGCATTGTTCTTTTTTCATAAAGATTATGACTGAGACTTTAAGCTAACACAGGTCCATGGGAGGAGCCAGGGCTTGTGGGAGGAGTTCTCACACCCTATGTCATTATACAGGAAGAACTCTACACTTACAATAAAGCTCTATGATTGTAACTGTCCCTCCCCCTAACTTCCTTTTGTCTTCTATATATACTTTATCTCTGCACACTATGGTGTGTGCAGATGGCTCACCATGTTTGCATGCACTGGGCTGCAACTTTTTCTCTTTCCTGAACAAATCCTTTTGGGGACATAACACCTAGTCAATATTTTTCAGTTGACAGGGATCATCACAGGATTTAGGGAGCCTCTAGGAGCTGGAAAAGACGAGGAATTAGATTCTATTCTAGGGCTTATAGAGAGAATCCCTACCCAATTAGCGGTCACTTTGCCATTAGCAGCTCTGCAGACTCATTTTAGATTTCTGACCTCTGAAAGTCTAAGAAAACAATTTCATGTTGTTTTAAGTCACTAAATTTGTGGTAAGCGGTTACAGCAGCAATAGGAAAATAATAAGGGGGTCACAAATAATAAACAAAGAAACATGTTTCGGCGAGGTAGGAGCCTGCCTAACTGGGAGAAGTCTGATAGATTTGCATGGAACCATAAACAAGGACAAGGAGAGGAGGGGGATAGAAATAGAAAGGGTCGAAGAACACAGAAATTGGTGGATTCTCAAGAATTGAAGAGAATGGGTGTATTAGTCGGCTACAGCTGCCAGAACAAAATACTGCAGATTAGGTGGGTTAAAAAACATTTATTTTCTCACAGTTCTGGAGGCTAGAAATCCAAGATCAAGATGTCACCCAGATTGGTTTCTTCCGAAGCCTCTCTCCTTGGCTTGCAGGTGGCCACCTTCTCACTGTGTCCTCCCATGACCTTTTCTCTGTACATGCTCTGTCCAGGTGTCTCTGTGTCCAAATTTCCTCTGTTCAAAGGACCCCAGTCAGGTTGGATTAGGGTCCATCCTAAAGGCTTAGTTTTTAATTCAGTCACCTCTTTAAAGGCCCCATCTCCAAATAGTCACACTCTGAGGTACCAGGGATTAGGGCTTCAATATAGGAATTTTGTGGGGCCAGTTCAGCCCACAACAATGGGGTTGACAAATGGAGAAACATTCTACAAAATAACTGGTTAGTGAGTGACCCAGATTGGCGATTAAGGCGATATATGACAATTCAATGCAATAAAAAGTGATCCAGAATTGGATGCAAATTTGGAAAAAAGACTTTAGTGGGACAATTGGCAATTATTTGAATAAGGTATGTAGGTTAGGTAATAGTATTACATCAGTGCTTATTTCCTTGTTTTGATAATTGTACTATGGTTATGTAAGATGTCAGTACTCAAGGACACTTGAGTAAAGAGTATTTAAGAACTCTACTATTTTTGCAACTCTTTTCTAAGTCTGGAAATACTTCAAAATGAAAAGTTAAAAATTAAAAAATTAGGTAAAATAGGGAAACAAATAGGAGAGACAGAATGAGAATGGAATTGGAAGTTACAGTGAGGGAAGGAAAACAAGCAAGGAGAAACCGAGTTCCATGAGGTCAGAAGTCTGCTGTTTGGATCCCCAGTGACCTGCCTCTGGGACACTGCCCAGGAGCTTGGCACCTATACTGAGGCAACAGTCATTGAGTCATAAGCTCTGAAGAGAAGGCAGTAGGCCCATTGAGCCCCAGTTCCCACTCATGAAAATTTAAAAATTTGAATTTGTACCTGAAGTTAACAGTCAGTGCACTGCGTGTGTTGAAAGTGTGAATTCCCTGCATGTACCCATTTAAAATACACTGCCATCTTGGTAACTGAGTTTTGGTATCTATTCTCCGCTCCCGCTCACCCCCCGTAACTCCCCTTCCCGTTAACCTTTTTTGGAAGATATAATTCAGGTCCCATAGAAGTCGCCGTTTTAAAGTGTATTTAATGGTTTCGGTGCAACCATCACCACTATCTAATTACAGAACATTTTTTTGCCTCCTCCACACTCCCCACCCTGCCAAAAAAAATAGAATCCCTTTACTCAATTAGCAGTCACTTGCATTCCTCCCCCACCCCTACCCCGCTTCCCATCTCCCAGCCTCTGGCAACCACTAATCTGCTTTCCGTCTCCACGGCTTTTTCTATGTAGGACATCGCTTGCAAGTGGATAATGCATTCTGGAGACCAGCCACATTTCAAATGCTCAGCCCACACAGTGGCTGGTGGCTACAGGATTGGACGGCGCGGCTTGGGTGTGCAAGAGGCGCCCAATCGCTCTGGAGCATTTGGAGGAAGCAGGTGCAGGTATAGGGAGGAGGCGCCGGGAGCGCGGGGCATTGTTCGGTTGCAGGCGGGCGCCCACGGCGCGGTATGGCCAGCTGGTGGCGGGCGCTGGTACGCGCGGCACAGCGCCACCCATGGCCCACAAACGTGGTACTCTACACCACGCTCTTCTCTGCGGGAGACGCGCTGCAACAGCGGCTGCGGGGCGGCCCGGCCGACTGGCGGCAGACGGGGCGCGTGGCCACCGTGGCCGTGACCTTCCACGCCAACTTCAACTACGTGTGGCTGCGCCTGCTGGAGCGCGCGCTGCCTGGCCGCACGCCGCGCGCCATCCTGGCCAAGCTGGTGTGCGACCAGGCAGTCGGCGGGCCCGTGGCTGTCTCGGCCTTCTACACCGGTGAGGGGACCGGGCAGGGTCCAGGGGGCCAGAGGTGGGGGCCAGGGGCTGGACACGGTGAGGAGACCAGGGTTCAAGATTGGGGGACTGCGGGCAGGAGCCGGGGAGCGGGCTTGGTATTCATGGGGGGAAGGGCGGGATTCAGGGCTGGAGAGGGCGCGCTGCAGGTGCAAGGGCCAAGCAAGGGCCAAGATGTCTGGGGACCTGGGATTAAGTGGAGCTGAGGGAGAAAAGTTGAAGGGCAGTGAAGAGTCCAGGGCTTAGGGGCCAAAGTCAAGTGGTCACTTATGTGGATCCAGGGGAGGGCATGGGCAAACTCCAGGGGTTAGGACTCTGGGGCTGGTAATTAGTAATTGTTTGGGGGGGGTCAGTGCGGTGTGGAATTAAGCCAGAACTGGGGTGGAGGGAGCAAGGCTGGGAATCCATTTCCCCCAATAAAAGGTCCACAGGGATGCTAAGAGACCCCAGCTCGTTGCCATAGAAGCTATGACCCCTGTGACCTAGTTGCGGCATCCTGCTTCTGGGAAAATCACACCTGGGGACAAGGGGTCTCTTTTCCACTAGCGACATTACTTTCCAACACACCAACAAAATGTGAGGGACCGGGGATGTGAGAGCAGAGCTGATGGAACCTGAGGTCCGGTTTCCCTGAAAATTCACGCTCAGGGTCCTAGACCTGCTTTAGTAACCAGATTTTCAGCAAATGTGAGGGGACCTCAGACCCCTGCTGTAGAGGACTCTAACCTGTGAGGGTCTCTGGAGCCCCTCCTCAGACAATCCACCTTAGGGGTTGAGGGCCTGACTTTGGGAACCTTCTTCAGGGCCCTAAATATCAAAACCAATGGAAGAGGCCCCGTGGCCTCCATCCGCATTTCAACAGCTCGAAAGGGAGTGGGCTGGGGAGGGGCACCCATACCCTAAGAAAATCCAAGATTCCTGGGCCTGGCCTTGGTGTTGGGGATCACAGATCACCCCAAGAGGTTCTTGTTAGTGTCTGTCGGTACTGTATAAATGGGGTTGAGGTGGTCAAGTCACCACCTTGAAGAAACCTACACTGCCCCCATTGATCTTACTTTGGGGGACCAGATTTCGTTTCTTTTCTCACAAACCCCACAGGACACTTGAAGGACAGGTCTTTCTGATGCGGTCTCAGCCGCATAGGTCGGTGCATAGGTCGGTGAGACAAGGGGAAATAGGACCAGAGAGCAGGGCTGCCTGCTTTATCAGATCTGTGTCTGGTCCCTTGGGCATGACTTCCTGGCCAGATTTGCAAACTGGTTCAACAAGGCCTGTTACTACAGTGGCCTTGTACAGTGGGGCAGAGGCTAGGAGCTGGGGGCTGGGAGTTTGGGAATTAGATTCCCATTTAATTCTCAAACAACTCAGTGAGGCAGGTACTCTTATTATTCCCATGTTACAGATGAGACAACCGAGGCTCAGAGAGGTTTAAGTGATTTGCTGCCAGACAACACAACTCATGCCATGTTCTCAATGACTGTTGTCGATATGCCTGAAACCAGAAAGATGTTTCATAGAGGAGGCCTATGAAACAGAGGCCTGCCCAGTTGCTCCTTTGTTTTGCTTTTCATATTTCTGGCCCAGTGTCCTTCTCTTGTTAGAATGAAGGGGGAAGGCGGGAAGGGGTGGGTTGGGTGTTTTGTTCCACTTGGAAATTGCCAGTATCAGATGATGCTTTGTGCCTGGCCACCTTAGGGGATTAGAATAGTTGTAATTAAGAGGTCTGGCTCAGAATCCACACCTGGGTTGGTCTTGGACCCATACTAACCTCCCTGAGCTCTTTCCTCCTCCGAAACTCTTAACATCCTCAGCCAATGGTTAGGAGGGTCAAATGGAATAATGCATGTAAATTTGCACTTAATTAGTGCTGGGTAGGTGGACCAGGATACCAGTATTCTGGCTGAATTTTACTCTGAGTCCTGTTCTAAAAATCCCCTTCAGTTGGTTGAAAGGATCTTATTTCCCCTTCTCCCTAATTGGAGTTAAGATAGCATTTTTAAAGCACTCGTTCTTAAATCCTTCCTAAAATAGGAGGGTTCTGTCCTTGCTCCCTGAATATCCTTTCAGGGTTGTTGAACAATAGGCTGAATTGGTGTTCTGCTTTTCAATTCTGGTTAGAAAGCCTCTTTCTTTGATGGGAAACTTGTAGTCGCCAGAATACCCAGGCCGTCAGCCTTTATTAAAAAGGTAATTAAATTTAAGAAATTTTAAGCACATCACAAAAAGTTTGGAAGTGGGAGAAGATAAGTCACCAACAGTCTCACTATCTCAACACTGCTGTTTTTGTGAATTTTCTTAGTTTTTAAAGAAATGATCATTCCACTTTAACTTTTATACTCTGCTGGTCTCACTTCATGTTTATTATTCCTTTAAAATTTATCTAGTTTTAGAATAGAGGTTATATTCTATTTTCACTGTTGGGTCAGAAGGGACAGATGTAATGAGTGACAGTGGTGTTTACATGTTGAAATAGAAAACTTGAATACGAACTGTTATACAGTATTTTTCTTACTGAATCTTTTAAAATTGTTTTGGCGTGTGTTTTTGCAAATAGGTATGAGTATTCTCCAGAGAAAGGATGACATATTTGGGGACCTGAAAAAGAAATTCTGGAATACATACATGGTAAGACAGACTTTTGCAAATGCAACCAAGATCTTTTTGTACATTTTTAACATTAAAAACATTTTAATAAAAATATTTTCAAATAAGGGCTTCAGGTGGTTGGCACAAGGGTACAATATTTTGACAGATCTTAAATTTGTTTTGATAGATGAATAAAAAGAAGCTTTAGAGTGTCTATACATGTCTCTGAATTTTAGTCACAAAAATCACAGTGATTTTTGCAATATGGCAACTCAGATAGATATATTATTTCTTAGAAATATATCTAATATTACATCCTTGTCTTTGATATAGTTTTTAAAAACTTTAATATGGAAATAATTTCAAACTTACAGAAAAATAACAGGAACATTTCAAAAATACCCTTATACCCTTTGCCCAAGTTCACCTATTATTAACATTTTGCTCTATTTCTTTTATTATTTGCTTGCTCTATATGTCATCCCTCCATCTTTCTAATGTTTTTCTAAACCATTTTGGAGTTAGTTACACACAGAATTACGCTTTACGCTTAGATACTTAGCGATCTCTTTTTTTAGAATGAAGATGTTCTCATATAACCAGAGAATAGTTATCAACTTCGAAAAATATAACAGTGATGATAATCCTTTTTGCTCATCTACTACCCATATTTCATTTTTGTCATTTGACCATCTCATGGCCTTTATAGCGTTTCTTTACCTTCCAGTACAGGATCCAGTTCAAGATCAGGCAGTGCATTTAGTTCTCATGTATCTTTAGTGGCGATGTGTCCTCCTCAAGGTCATCACAGCAGAGGGGCGGGTGCAGGATATCCTTCTGCCTCTCATAGGTGACATCAATTTTCACCACCTGGTCAAGGTGTCTGATTTTTCCACTATGTAGTTACTGTTTTTTCTCTTGAAACTAATAAGCAGTCTGTAGGGAGGCTCTTTAAGACCATGCAAATAAATATCCTGCTCCCCATCAGAATATCTCCCCTCACCCTGGATTTGCTACTCACTGACGATTCTGCCTGAACCAGCCTTTGCTCTTGTAGTGGTTCCAAAAGATGGGTTTCCAGCTCCAGCACTGGTGCCACATTAACTGGATGGCTCTCAATGTTCTGTAAACAAGAGCCCGCTCTTCTCTCCCATTTATTTAGTTACTTATTTCTCTGTTTATTATCAGTATGGACTCAGGGATTCCCATGTTTTTCAATGGTTTACCATTCATTCCTGCGGTTAATTATTTTTGACGCTTAAGTGTCCTAGATTGGGCCAGTCGAGGGTCCCTTCGAGCTAGCTCCCACGTCCTTGTGACATCCCCCGTTATTTTAAAAATCACTCTTTCACAACAAGATGTTCCGGGCTCATCTTATACCTTGTGTTTGCCCTTCTCCAGGGCTGGAATCAGCCGTTTCTCTGAGGAGTCCTTTTTCCTTTTAGTGGGGAATAGTAGAGGAGACCAGGACCTGTGCATGATGTAATGATGTGTTTTGAAAGAAAAAAATTGCCATGAGAAGGAAAGCCATGTTTGCATGAGTTCACTCTCCTGATTGTTTTTCCTGAAGTGGTAATTTCTTAAATGAGTATATACTTTAAATAACTTTTATTGCAACAGTTTATTGTAGAAACTTTAAAAAATAAAGATTAGTAAAAACAAGAAAAGGAAATAATACCACCTTTATATTACTAGTGTAATACTCTTAAGGACTATTTTGAAATGATCTTCAATGAAGACATACAGGCTACCTTTTTTGGGTGTTCTGGACAAAACTGCCAGGATTTTTGGGGGGTGGGCTGGGAGGTATAATTTACATTACAAGACCTCTATCCGTGAGGAAAAAAATCCATAATGATGACCTTTTTGTGAGAATGTACAGGTTAAAGCCTGTTAAAATAAATCTATCTTGAAATATTTTGTAATGCACCAAAATGCCAGCTAAACTTAATTCTACAGCATGAAATAGCAGACTATATTATTAGCAAGTCATTCCACAAAGAATAGTTTAGTATATAGTTTCTAATTTTTATTGAGATATACCAGGATTTGATTAGCAGCTGCATCTCCCACCAGGTTGGGGCCGTGCCAGCTCCTCCCCGCCCCCAACCCCAACGCTGGTGCTGTCGGCCATCCCCTGCCCGGCCGTAACCACGTGCCACCGAGAAGCCGTGCTCAAAAATACCCATATGTCAGAGAAGAGGCAACAGGACCCAGGGGCAGGGGGTGGCTGCTGAGGAGTTGAGGAAATATAACATTGGGTCCCTTTCTTAAGAAGGAATTTGACAAGAAGTACACCTGATGCTGTGTCGTGGGGAGGAACTTCAGTAGTTATGTGACACGTGAAAGGGAACACTTCATCTACTTCCACCTGGGCCAAATGGCCTTCCTTCTGTTCAAATCTAGTTAAAAACAGATTAGCGATCCATCCAAAAACAAGGACTGCAGCCTAAATTCCAAATATCAGAGACTGAAATCTTCAGCCTCGCCTGAAGGGAACACCTTGATCTTGAACCTCTGCGTTGTTTTGTACAGGGCATTCTCTGTACCCATTTGTTGTGGATATTGAACGATTAGCAAAACCAAAACATTTTATTGATGATCCTTTTTATCAGTATGTTCCTGTATCATTTGCTTGGAGTAAACAGGAAAATTGCGATTGATATATGACTGCAAAGTCTGGATCTGTGAATATAACTACTAAAAATGTCTTGAACCCAAAAGGTTTTGTCACAACTCCCCACGACCTTAAGTGGTCTAATTTAATCGGCTTAGTCTGAAATATCATACCACGTCCGCATTCTTTCGGCCTGGTATTTTGCAATCTTTTGTAGAATAAACTGAAGGCTTGTGTTGTGTGATTAAAAAGGCATTCTAATAAAGCTTTCGTGTTTTGTCTAATTCCAGACTGGTCTGATGTACTGGCCTTTTGTACAGGTGAGTTTCAAACTACTCAGAATGCTCACTCCTGGCTTTGGTTTACGTGGAGCCCTAACGTATTTTCTTTCCGTTACAGCTGGTCAACTTTAGCTTTGTTCCTATTCAGTGGAGAACAGCTTGCTCTGGACTCTATGGTCTTCTGTGGGCCACCTTTCTGTGTTATTCACAACAGAGTGGTGATGGCACACTGAGGTCAGTTTTCACCTTTCTTCATTTAAAAGAGGCCAATGCAGTTGAAAGGCCCCGGGAGAAGTGAGACGTCAAGGACTCCCTGAAAGTGACAATTTTTTTTCTTAAATGCAGTTATGTGCTCTACTTGAGAGAATTGCTATTCCATAGACTCATTTGTTTCTTAATTATCAATAAGTAAAATAAGAGGAAAGTATAACCTTTCTAATATTTTCACTTCTTTAATACTTTGCTTAATACCAATAACAGTGCCAAAATGGCATTTTACGATTACTACTATTTCTATCCTAATATTTAAATGCCATTGAATTATATTTAATGCATTTAAATATTAATGCCATTTAAGTAACCTGTTTTGATTGTATACATCTCTCTTCTAATATCTCAGGTGATTCCTAAACACTTTTGAATCAGATTACCTTTCATACCAAAAATAGTTCTTATAGTGAATTTCTGTTTACTCAATCAAGGACAAGATTGAATAACCAGTTTCCCCACACACACACCAAAAAAAAAAAAAAAAAAATTCTATATAATCATTTTATGCTGATATTAAAGTTCTGTAAGTATATTTTATATATAAAAAATGGTGTGTGATCAGGGTGTCCTGTATAGAATATATTTTTTCGATGTCTTCTATTTTCATAGTTTCTAAGTTAGTACTTTTTAATGTTTTTTAGCTTTGGGCATATTCATTACCCCATTTCCCAGACATAGGAAATATACAAAATATTTGACTTCTTAAAGAAATATATTGAGTGAAGTTTCAGGAAAAAAAAAAGAACAATTTTTATTCCTTTGGAAAGAAGAACTCTATTCCACCGCTTTGCAGGGAAAATAGTGACCGCAAATTTCACACCGATGTCATATTTTTAAATATCAATGCTTTAAACTAAATTTTTTTATTTTTTATTTTTCATAGTAACATTGGTTAATGAAATCCAATAAGTTTCAGCTGTACACTTTAACAGCAAAGCACATATATGTTTACCCTGCGTGTTCACCTCCCATAGTTAGAGTTCTTTCCGTCACCACGTATTTGACCCCCTTTACCTCATCCCCTGACCCCCACGCCCTACCCTCTGGTAACCACTAGTCTATAGTCCATGTCCATGAGTCTCTGTTTGTTTGTCCTGTTCATCTGTTGCTTTTAGGTTTATATCCCATATATAAGTGATATCATGTGATTTTTCAACTTTTTTCTGTCTGGCTTATTTCGCTTAGCATAATTATCTCGAGGTCCATCCATGTTTAAACTAAATTTTTATAGGTAGTCTTTAAGGTAAACGTGAGAAACTTGATCCAGTCTTTCACATTTATTCAGTCTGTCTCAAAGTTAGCGGGTTTAAAAATTATATGACTCAAGAAGTTTCAGCAAATTTCACCTAAGAATTTTACCACAATTCTGTTGCTTCCAGTGGAGTATTGCACAAATTTAAAGATGTGAAGCACTGAAATGTTGATAAATTTATCTTGAGAATTTATATTTAAGATTAAGAATTTATTCTTTAAAATTTTAAAGCATATACTTTATGTAATTTGAAATACAAATTTATATAAGTCATAGTATATAACTTCTAAGTATACAATTTGAATTTTATTTTACATTATTGGGACAATGGTAAGGAAATTTCTAGATAGTTTAATTCTGAAATGATGTGTTATGTTCATCGCTTTAAAAGTAGTTAATACAACAGAAAAGCTATTTCACAATATTTAAAACACATTTTGTCATTAAAAAAGTATATTTAGAGTAAGTACTCCTTGATGAGCTTCAGCATTACTTTTATGATGAAAGAATAGTGTTTACATTTGTATAAAAGTAATTGAGGAAACAGACCTTGTTTATACTGTCAAGAGGAAAACTCATTATTCATGAAAAAGTATGATAATCTTTATTCAATAATGTATTACTATGTACCATAGAGGAAATATAGCATGTGTGCTCTGAATTTTTGCAAATAATACACTTTCAGTTTTTAATGCAAGAGTACTTCTGTGTTTCAGTGTGAGCTCACTCCAAATAATGCAATGTTTGTTTTAAAATGCTGCCATCCTGGGTCCAACATACTCTAGATCTCACAGGGTTTAGAACCAAGCAGGCGGCCTTTTTCCCCCAGACTTTCCTCCAACACTAAGGTGTTGCTGTACCATGTTCTTCTGGCCCTATTTTGCTCAGGCAAAGGTGAAATGTATAATTCATTTCCTTTAGCAGAGTTGAGGTAGACTGGATTTTCAAACAACTTTACCTAACGTGTCGAAAACAAAAGGGAAATTTGGAGGATGTCAAAATCATTTCTCAAAAAAGTCTACAGAATACCAATTTCTGATCCTTTCATGGTTAGCTTGAACTCCGGGATCACAGATCCTGTCCTTGGTCTAAGCATTTGGGGTATTTACCCTGTAGCTCTAATGACACCTTCCCAGCATTATTTTCTGACTTCCTGGTTGTCACCATATGATAATGCCATTGGCCACCACCACCAGGGAGCTTTATTCTTGGTCCTGCCACTATTAAAATCGAGAGTGTCTTTTTGGACTCCTAGTTTCCATTTCCAGTCTCAGAAGCTTCTTTGCCAAATAACTGAAAAATGACTTCTTAATTCAGGGGAGAAGTTTTCCTCCTATGCAAATGGATGCCATCACCCTTATAACAAATGCCATTAAGTGGCCAGTGTGGGGATGTAAAGAGATAAACAACATGGCGGTAAGTATTAAACGAAGTTCATGGTCTAGTTGAGAGTATAAGTAAAAAAAAAAAAAGATAATCTGATTCTCAGGACATCTATACCAATTCATCATTCAGTGCTCGAACAGCATCTGTGACAAGTGGTCAATATAAAGCTTGACTGTTACTCAAGGAATGCAGTAGGTTAGTGGCAGAAGCAGAAGGCACTTTGAAGACATGGTGCCCTGGGTAATCTGGGAAGGCTTCATGGGGGAGATGCCTGAGCTGGATCTTAAAGGATGGAAAGTCACAAGACTCTAACGGTCTGTGAACTGGGGTGGTAACGGTAGGATCAGATCGGATCAGATGAGATCTTGAGAATAGAGCAAAGAGAAAAGAAAGGCATTTAAGTTTTCACATAAGGGGGAATTTTTATAGCCCATTCCTCAACTTTAAATAATGGAGATGCTTCTATTCAGCTTAGTTGTAATTAAAAATGCATAATTTGCAACTTATCTGTCTTTTTCACTTGTAGGAAAATTAATAAAAGCTATTCTCTTTTATCTATATCGTAGTTGGTTTGGTAAGAGAATTAAAACAATGTGAGAGTTTGCATGTATTTAAAATTTTCTCATACCAACTTTGAGAGTGGCATGTGAAAATATTGTCATCAAAATTTGTTCAGTGAGGTGATTCAGTGTACAAAGTAATCGATTATTTACCCACTATGCAGTCAGTGAAATTTGGCATTTAGGGGTTCCTACAAATGAAGGATGATTTAGGAAAACTTTATCTTATAAAGTATTGATATTCCGTGTGCCAGAATAAGAAAACTAATGAATGAAAGTAATTTCAACTACTAAAAGATATAGTTCACAGAGGAAACCATTTTTACATTCTAGTACTCCATTAGCAGTTGTAATTTTGGTTTGTAATGCTTTGAAGAAAAATTTGTTTTATTACCTCACAATGAAGTCTATAAAGAGATTTAATTTTGGTATTTCAGGTTGTATCTAAATAGGGCCTCCAGATCAACTCTGTTAATCAAAGTAAATGTAGATAATCTCTTCAATTGAGGTAAATTACAGAACCACAATTTCTAACTCATCCACCATTACTGTATACTTTCTTAGTACTGTTTTTCTTCCGAGGAGTGTCTTTGTTTAGGATTTGAAGTTATTGAAAATATTTTTTGCTCTGTGGGCAATTTACTTTTAGTTCAGTGAAATTTTGTGTGAATTTTTACAGCATGTTTGCCAAAACGGATTGTATCCAGAACATGCTTAATGTATTCTGCAGGCAGCTTTCATTTGAAATTAAGTTCATCTTCTGAAAATATTAGAAAGTTAATGGATTTTTGTGCCTGAAGATTTTAGCCTTGCATTGGCTACGTTTAATCCAGTTTTACCCATAATGTTTAGAATTTAAAGAAACCAAATCACTCAAAATGCAATTAAACAATTGAAAAAATTTTCTTCTAACACTCTCGATGGCCAATAATAGAAAAGAGAAATCTGAAGTTTAAAGATAAGGAACGGATAAAGATCTGTGAATAGTGGCCAACCAAGTATCTAGAAGGAAATAGTAACTGAGTAACATTTTGGGCATGTATCAATTATAATTTATCCTTTTCTAGTTCTGTTTTCCTTCGTAACTCTGTTTTTCCTTAAATTAATCTTTATTCATCCATATCTTCCTTCTTCTTTTTCTGTCGAATGGCTCTATCAAACCCCCTTCTCCTGTTCTTTATCCCTCCTCCCGCAACCATGACCACCCAAACACTCCAGGAAAGCAGAATAATTGTGATGGGGTTACGAACCAGAGCATTTAAGTGATATGACAGCCATGCTTACAGAGATGGTGGCAGAGATCCCTCACTGGAGAGAAAAGGAGGAAGGATCAGAGAATTTTGAAGTGAGTAAACATTCTGGAGGCAGTTTCCATTTGAAATTAGGTTCATTTGGAAGTATTAGAATTCTAATGGATTCTTGTGCCTGAAAATTTCGAGTTTCTTTTTTCCTTTTCAGAGATCCTCTCCTTTCTCTATGTGCCCTTTCCCTGCATTCCCTCTGGTTATAATGTGCTGTCTTCCAAATTAGTTCTTGTTTCTTTTCCTCGCCTCTTAAAACTCCCATTCTTTCCATGTAGGTGATTTTTACTAGATGTAGAAAAGTAGGTTTATTAAGCTAATTTACTGAGATGTGGATGACAACCTTTCTAGCTGTTTTGGTTTTTTTAAAATTTTTTTAATTGTTAACACAAATCTGGATGGAATTTCAGGAACTCTTGCTGTTGCAGGAGGGGGTTGAGAGAACAGGGTATATTTTAGGAAGAAGACTCTGATATACTTCACGGCGTGCTTTCCATGCTCCTTGGCATTCAAACTAGCTTGGCAAAGATCATTGCCATGTGTTGTGAACTTTCCACCTTGGGCGGTCGTTATCTGTTTGCATATTTTTATTTCCTACCACACTGTGACCTTCTAGAGGGAAGAATATATTTCTAATTTATATTTGTACCTGAAACATCCAGCACTGTGTCCAACACATGGCAGAAACTCTGCAACACTGTCGAATGAATTATGTAGTTAGTGAATGTTTTACCTATTGCTTTTTACCTATTAACTGGTGCTGAGAAGTCTGGACTGATTGCTCTTCCATTTTCATGCCCACATGCAGACAGCTGTCCTGGGCACAGTCTAGAACTTCACCTATTCCAGCCCTAGGCTCAGAAAATTATGTTTTCTTGGGGGGTGGTTATGATCTGTGGGCTTCGATTCCCCTGGCCCAACTTGCACATATCCCTCAGAAAACCATCTGTTCACACCTCTCCCCAACTCTACAAGACTGGATTGTTTGTCTTTGAGAACTAGGTAAAATCATGGTAGTTGGGCCTTTGATGGTTAATTTTATGTGACAACCTGACTGGGCCATGAAGTGCCTAGATATTCAGTCAGACATTATAGGTGTTTCTCAGAAGTCGTTTTTGGATGAGATTAACATTTGAATGGATAGACTGAGTCAAGCAGATTGCTCTCCCTGCTGTGGGTGGGCCACATCCAATCAGTTGAAGGCTTAAATAGAACAAAAAGGCCAACCCTCTCCCAAGGAAGAGGATTCTTTCTGCTCCCAAACTGGGATATTGGCTTTTTTTCTCCCTTCAGACTTGAACTGAAACATCGGCTTTTTCTGAGTCTCAGATGGGAACTACACTGTCAGCTCCCCTGGATCTCAGGCCTTCAGACACAGGCTGGAAATAAACCATTGGCTCTCCTGGGTCTCTAGCTTGCAATTCACCCTGCAGATCTTGGGATTTGCCTTCATAGTCACATGAGCCAATTCCTTACTATAAATCTCCTATATATGCATCCTCTTGGTTCTCTTTCTCTGGAGAACTAATAAACCCTTGTTCATTCATGTATGTTAATATTTCATAGTTTGTGGTTCATGCAGTGTGGTTGTCTGTGGGCAGTGACCACCAGCTCACAACCATCAACAGATCATTACTTTCTAGTACCCCTGTAGGCTGTCACCCACTCCTACTCCACAGCCTCTCTGTGGGACCACAAATCTATCTAACTGGAAAATGGAAATTCAGCCAGGTAGCCAGATAATTGCCACATAACAAAAGTGACTACATTCTCACTTTAGGTCGACAGTGGATGGGATATGTATGTTGTGAATTCTGTGCATGTTAAGGGTTGAGGATTGATTCCGGTTAGATTGCAAACCTTGTTGGAGCTGAGATATTACAGTGCTTGATTATGCTTCTTAGTGAAGGATATGATCAATGTGATTGATACTCGACCTCTATACAGAGGTCAAATAGTTGGTCAGACAGCTGCCATGTTAAATATTGCCTTTTTAGTGACGAAAAGCTGTATTGGTTCATTTTCTTATATTTACGTCAAGGTCCTATTTTTCGGAGCCATGGGGCCCAAATGATCTTTTCATATTTGGAGGTGGAAAGTGTTGTAAGAGCAACACTAGTTGGTTCATTTTCAAGTTTAAATTTTATGTATAAAATATGTATATTAAATTTTTGATAAAATGTGATTTAGTGTATATGAAAAATAAATGAGTTTTAGTTAAGTACATCAAATGACTGTCTGTTTGTGTTGGTGGTGGTATGAATATTCTGAGAAATGTGTAAAGGAAATGAGTTTTGCATCCTGTAATCTTTTCTAATCATCTTTATTGCAAGTACAAGATTTATGCCTTTACTTTGGATTGAGATAAAAGTTGTCCTTATCTGTTTATACATGTTCTTTGTTACTTATTGAATTCTTCCCAATGTTTGGCCTATTTCCTATGTCTCTATGTACTCATAGAGCTGAAAATTTAGAACTGAAATTGTTCCCAAGTGATTTCCCAAGAAAACATTCTTTTTGAGCATAAACAGGAAAAAGATGCAGCGTTAAGATCCTCTTATTAATACCGAAGAGGCAAACTTGAACTTCAGCTTCAAGTCACAGAATCTGCTCTTTCCACCGTCTTGTGTCCACGTGGCTCCTTTGGTCTGGAGTCCACTAATTTCTTCATTCACGATTTAAGTTCTTTTCTACTGTATAGACTGGAATAGATTTCCCCAAATGTATGCAATGAAAGAACTGAGGTTATATACTCGAAAGGCATGTTGGATTGTTCTGGAGCTGAGTTCAGCGAACATTCATACATTTATCCTGCTTAGGAATGTATACATACACGGGCCTCAAGGTCTCCTTAGATCTTTCCGTGGTTATCTTCTCCCTACAGCATCTTCATTTTAGGTCTCTCTCTGTTGTTTCAACATTATAATCAAACTATTGTGGAGGTAATGAGAATAGTAAGTAGGGGTCAGAAAGTTAATTTGGAGTGTGAGAAATGGGATTCCCTTCCTTGTACAGAACACTTCGCTTTTAGTTTTCTAATTTGACAGGGATAGAACAGATGAAATAAATTATGTGTAGGGCTCAGGTTTCGAGTTTGTTAAACTTTCACGCATCATTCTGAGTGTCTTCTGTGTAAGGATTGCAAATTAGAAAATTAAAATCGAAACTACTAAACCAAAGTGAAAAGATTCTCCGTTCACGTGATTTCTTCAACGGCATGCCTCTAAATTGAAGATTAGGAGAATGCTTTTAGGGGGAAAATGTGTGTCAGTAAAGGTTCTTGTATATTTGGGCCATTTTATTTTATTGCTACTAAAAGTGGGAAAAATTAGTTTGTGCATGGGTTGAATGCCGGTGAGAATGCTTAATAATATTTAGAGGACTTAGTAAAGGGACGCAAAGATATAAACCCACCAGATAGAAACGATAATCTGTCGAATTTTTGCAGACAGACTGTTTTTGCTCCTTAGTGATAAATAATACTAAAGTGAATCATAATTTCCAGGCCTTTGGCCAATAAAGAATAGTATTAGAGAATTTCCTGCAGGTGATGTGTGAAATTTTTGCATAGAGTTAATGATTGCGAGCAGTTTATTTTTCCCTCTGGGAGAAATTATAAAGAGCAATATATATATATATATATATATATATATATATATATATATATATATATATATATATCTTGAGTCACTTCTCAACAGTTTGGAGCAATTAGGCTTTTACCTGAAGAAATGAAAACTTTGCACTATTTTAAAACAAAGTATATAAAAGTCAATTGTAAGGCTAAGGCTAACAAAAAGTGTAGAAAGAATGATGAAAGGTACAGACAGATGGTAAAAATGAAAATCACCAATTTATTAATTACTCCTCACTATGCTTCTTCTGCCGTAGACTGGTTTCTTCGTTGTCCCTTCAGAGTCTGACATTTGCTAGTGTGTCCCCTTCTAAGATATTGTGACCTTTCCTCCTTTTTATTCAAATTTTACTCTTTCAACTTTTGTTGGGGATATAGGGCTAGGTTAGTATTTCATCCCTGTGCTGGGTCCAGTTTGTATGGGCTCCAACCTTCCCCCCAGGGGTTAAGGAAAATAGGATTTATCTACACAGGGCAATCTAGAGGGCTGGGTTGCGCCTGAGCCACAGATGTGTGTCTGTCTTGCTGGGAAGTGAACATGCAGGCAATGAGAACTGTCATCCACGAAGCTTTTGGACATAGACCGAGGCTGGTGTTGGCTTAGGCAGTGACTCAGGAGATCAGTGAGCCTTGACCTAGCTCCCCATTTCAGGAGAGGTCCAGTGTTCACTCTGCAGAAACTGGGGGGCCTTTAGGTGCCGACTCATCTCTTTGTCCAGGTGATCCCTTGCTTGCATTTCACCTCCCTCTGTTAAAGAATCTATGTCCCAGGGCAAGATAATCTGACTCTTCATTTATTTTTATCAAATCTAGTAATCATTGCAGAAATTTTATGCCCGGAGCCCTATGGGACTTGACTTTAGATACTCAGAACTAAGTTTCTGGACTGTCAGAACTATTTATAAGTCATTCTTCTTTGGTAGGTTTCCAAAGCCTGTTTTGAAATCCAAAAAGCTAATAATTGACTGACTTCTGGGTTATCTTTTTTTTTTTTTTTTAACTGTATCTTACTTACCATGAGCCACTGGGGCTGGGAAAGGGCCATGTATACAATAGATGGTGGTGGGAAACTCAAGTTACTAATTCACTATAAGACCTACTGCTCATTCATTCATTTACTCATTTATTCAACAAAAATTTATCAAATCGAGGACCTACTCTATATTTTAAAGTTGGCTTGCAAAGCCCAGCATCAGCCCCTTTGCCATTAAGCCATTCCTTCCTGCTCTGGTTTTTATTACAGTTCTTTCCTCCTGATTCTTAGAGCATTTGTAATCTGTACCACACAATTTAGCCGTTAATTATATATTATTTGGCATTGTAAGCCATCTCATTTATGTTATCTTTCCTCCTGCTAAATTGAAGGTCATTGAAATGAAGGACTATGTTTTATATTTCTTCTCTATCCCTCCTACCCAACGCCTTGCTCAAAGGAATTCAAGAAATACTTGTCGGTTGATTTCTCTGTAAATGACTACTGACATTGGCATGAATTGCATTCATGCATAGAAACCTCTGGAAACTGAAGAAAGTAGGTTTCTTTGACTTTGCTAGCTAGTGAAATCAGTGATATGCCATTAAACTTCAAGTTTATGGAGAGAGAAAGGGGAGGGGAGGTAGAGGGGTGACTAAGATTGAAGGCAGAGGTTCTCAACTGAGATGCCCTCTGGGTAGGCTTGCCAGATTTAGTAAATAAAAATACAGGACACCAACAATGAGTAACTTCTTAGTATAAGTCCATTCCAAATATTGCATTTGGAGCATGTGAATAAAATTTATTTGTTGTTTATATGAAATTCAAATTTAACTGAAAGTTCTATATTTTTTCTAACAGCCCTACACCCAGGAGATATTCAGCAGTATCTGGAGACGTTTTTGGTTGTCACAGCCTTGTGGGGAGGTGCTACTGGCAACTAGTAGGTAGAGGCTATGGATGCTGCTAAACACTCTACAGTGCATAGGACAGCCCCCACAACAGAGAACGATCTGTTCCAAAATGTCAATCATACCAAGTTGAGAAACTCTGTTCTATAGGATCTAAAGAACCTAGTTCTAGGATATCTTACATTTTGGGCACCATGAGTACACTGCTTACGGTGACCTTTCTAAGGATTTATAAAATCATTTGAAGCTTTAAGTGTTTATACACACATACACACACAGAAGTATAGCTTCGAAATACCAAAAAAAAAAAAAAATCTCAGGAAATCAAAACGAATAAGTTTAAATGCCTTTAGAACAGAATATAATGTTGGCCAGTCATCTACAGCTCAATGCATATAATTACATCATCTATATTAAATATAATGTGGGATGTGGGTGCATTTTAATATGTTTGATACTATGTAGGGTAATCCTTTAAAAGAAAGAGTGTCTGGGTTTTGCAAAGGTTTAAAAATAGTCCTGCTGAAGTCAGTCAGCATCTGAAGTATTGTTTCTGGATTAGTGCACGGAGGGAGAGGGTGAGGTTTCAAGATATGGAGGATGCAAGAATGTAAAAATTTCTCAAAGATCATAGTTGAAATATCCAAGGAAGACTTGGGCGGAAACACAAGGCTAACAGGGTAACTGAGGACAGAAATTAGAGGCAAGGGAGAAAAAAAGAAAAAGTGTTTTTGAATGATCATGAATACAAAATAATTTGTTATAAAGTGCTAAAAATCTTCCCTTCTTTTTCAGTTGTCAGATCTGTAAGTCATCTCATGTCAGTGCTCTGAGAATAAACCCTTGCAATAGCTCTCCATCTCACTCCAAGGAAAAGCCGAGATTCTTACGGTGGTCTAAAGGTCCCATCTACTGCCTTGACCTTTGGCCCTGAGTTCCTACCACTTCCAAGCATACTCTTGCTTTAGGGTCTGTATTAGTTATCTATTGCCGAATAACAAGTTATCCCAAAATGTTATTAAAACAGCAAGCATTTTTTTATCTCAAAAGAGTTTCTATCGGTCAGAAATCCAGGAGCAGCTTAGCTGGGTGGTTCTCACTCGGGGTCTCTCAAGAGGTTACAGTCAAGATGGCAGCTGGGGAGGATCTGCTTCCAGACTCCCCTACGTGGCTGTTGGCTGACGGCCTCAGTTTTTTAGCACGTTGAACTGTTCCATAGGGCAGCTCTCAGCATGGCTTCCCCAGAGTGAGAGATCCAAGAGAGAGAAAGAGCACTCGAGAGAACACCAACACATGCCTTTTTTGCCCTAGTCTTCAAGTCACATATTTTCACTTCTGTCACATTTACTCTATTCTCTTCTGAATCCAGCCCTCGAGGGCATGGATTCCAGGAGGCAGGATCATTAGGGGCCATCTTAGAGGCTGGGTACCACAGGATCTTTGCACTGTCTCTTCCCTGTGATACCCTCATGGCCAACTCCCTCAACATTTATTATCTCCTTCAATTCTTTGCTCGAATGTATCTTCTCAATCAGGTTTACCCCTACAGCTAAAATTGTCATCAGCTCCCATTCCCTGTAAACTCCACCAGGCCCCTTTGCTCTATTTTATTTTTCTATAACACATCTTTTACTATCCCAGTTTACTTATTACATTAAGTGCTTACTTTATGTCTCTACCATTCTCTTCCCCCGAGCTCCAGGAGGGCAGGAGTCTTTGTTTTGCTCACTGATATATCCCAAACTCCCAGAAAAGCATCTGGCATATAATAGGTACTCAATAGGTATTTTTGATTGATTGACTGAATGAAGGAATGAACGAAGACTGTGAAGCAAAACTAGTTTATTTAAAAATTGCTTGAAAAATTTCTGACATCTCAAATAGACAACTATTGCATGTATCGGAGGCCCTTGTCTCAAAAGGAAAACTAGAACCTAAACTAAGCAAGTTCAGCCTTCCACAGGATGGAAGGTAGATAGAAGAGACAAAGCAGAAGTCTTTAACAGATGCATGCGGGTGAGAATGTGGTGAGACTAATATACTTACATGCTGCTGATGGGCGAATAAACTGAATCATCCCCTTTTGGGAAAGTAGTACATGTCACCAGCTATAAAGTGAGTATAGCTTCTAGCACAGTAATTAGTCTCCTGGGAATTTATTCCAAAGAAATAAAAAGAAAAAAGGCACAAAGAGAAGTTTATTATATTATAACAATGAAAATATGAAGATAACATGTCCAGATCTAGGCAAATGGTACATTAACCCAATGAAATGTCATGTCCCATAGAAAATGACAAGTAGGAAGGATTAAAGAACCGTGGGAGGGAAAGCCTACCTGGTCATATAAAATGTTGCCAAACTAGACCTAAGCCTAGGAATGAGAATGGAGCTTTGTCCTTTTCCATCCTCAGCTGTAAGACATTCAGTGGCCTATGCCCAATTCTTCTCCAGCAGGAATTATTTGGACAGGTGGGAGAGGTGGGGTGGGACACCAGGACCTGGAAAGTGAAGTTGGCGGGTAGCAGAAAGGAGTGTGTTCATCTTTCATTACAGTAGTCTTTGATTTGGGTTATCTTTGACTTTTTTCCCCCCTAGTTTCATGCTATTGTGGTGGGAAAAGATGCTTGATACAATTTTAATCTTCTTGAATTTATTGAGGCTTGTTGTGTGGCCTAAT
Source organism: Pteropus medius (assembly GCF_902729225.1). Classification (NCBI taxonomy): domain Eukaryota; kingdom Metazoa; phylum Chordata; class Mammalia; order Chiroptera; family Pteropodidae; genus Pteropus; species Pteropus medius. Next base: position 13,914,378 of record NW_024349798.1, read on the forward strand.
GTGTGATCTACCCTGGAGAATGTTCCATGTGCACTTGAAAAAAAAAATGCGTATGCTGCAGTTTCTGAATGAAATGTTCTTTAAATGTCTATTTTATTATTTTTTGTATTTTTATTTTTTTTCTGGTGTGTTGATATTGTGCCTGCCTCCTTACCAGGCTTTCTCATTAGTTGCAATAGCATATAAATATCTATTAAGTAGATCTCGTCTAATGTGACATTTAAGGCCATTATTTCCTTATTAATTTTCTGTCTGGATGATCTGTGCATTGATGTAAGTGGGGTATTAAAAATCCCCTATTATTTATTGTATTACTGTGGAATTCTTCTTTTATGTCCATTAGTAACTGCTTTATATATTTAAGGTGCTCCAATGTTGGGTGCTTAGGTATTTACAATTGGATTGACCCCTTTATAATGATATAACGCCCTTGTCTTTTTTTTACATTTTTTGTTTTGGAGTCTATTTTGTCTGATATGAGTATGGCTACTCCAGCTTTCTTTTCATTTCCATTTGCATGGTATATCTTTTTCTATACCTTCACTTTCAGTCTATATGTGTCCTTTGATTTGAAGTGAGTCTCTTGTAAGGAGCCTATAGGTGGGTCATGTATTTTAAACCATTTAGCCACCCTTTGTCTTTTATTGGAGCATTTAATCCACTTATATTTAAGGTAATTATTGATAAGTATGTACTTATTGACATTTTGTTAATTGTTTTTATAGCTGTCCTTGTTTTGAGGTTTATGTATGTTATTCTTTATCTATCGTGGTCCTTTTTAATCTGATAGGTGTTTAAGTTCGAAAGTATTCTGTAAGGACTATATTTTTACTGACCCCTCCACACTTTGTTACTGATACCATGTTTTAGATCTTTTTGTGTTGTACATCCTCTGCTTATTACAGTTTGAGTTTGATACTTCTTAATAACCTTTGTAGTAGCTTTTCACATGTCTGATTTGCTGTATTTATTGAATATTTGATTTTTCCCGTTCTCATATTTTCTTATTTCTGGTTATGGCCTTTCCGTTTCCTTTTAAAGACCCTTTAACATTTTTTGTAAAGCTGATTTAATGGTGATGAACTCCTTTAGTTTCAGCTCGTCTGGGGAAACTCTTTGTCCCCTTCATTTCTGAATGATAGTCTTGCTGGGTAATTATTCTAAGTTGTGGATTTCTTTCTTTCAACACTTTAAAAATGTCTTTCCACTCCCTTCTGGTCTGTAAAGTTGCTGATGAGACGTCAGCTGATAGCCTTAAAGGGTTTCTTTTGTATGAAACTCTTATTTTCTTCAAGATGGTCTCTTTAACTTTTGCCATTTTAATTACAGTATATCTTGGTGTGGGTCTCTTTGGGTTCACCTTATTTGAAACTCTTTGTGCTTCCTGGACCTGGATGTCTGTTTCCCTTCCCAGGTTAGGAAAACTTTCAGCTATTATTTCTTTAAATAAAGTATCTGTTCCTTTCTCTTTCTTCTCTTTCTGGGGTTCCTATAATGAGAATGTTTGATAGTTTGATGTTATCCCAGAGAGGTTCATTAAACTATCCTCATTTTTTCAAACTCCTTTTTTCTTTCTGCTGTTCTGATTAATAGATTTCTACTAGGCTCTTTCAAGACATTGTTCTTTGTTAACTACTCTGTTGATTCCTTATAGTGTTTTTTTTTTAATCTCAGTTGTATTCTTCAGTTCTGCTTGGTTCTTTCTTATACTTTCTCTTCGTTGAAGTTCTCTCTCAGGTCTTGTATTCCACTCTTAAGTTTGGTGAGCATCCTTGTCAGGCAAATTACTCATTTCCGTTTCCCCAGGGTGTTTTTTTCCCCCGCCTCTGGGGATCTTTCTTTTTCCTTCATTTGAGATATTCTTCTGTCTTCATTTTATGTGACTTTATGTGTTTATTTATATAAATTAGACAAAATAGCTGTCTCTTTCAGTCTTGGAAAAGCGGGCTCTGTGCCGGCGGTGTGTGCCCTCTGGTTTTGGAGGGCCAGTAGGAGTAGAGCAGGTATCTAAAGTGTCCAGGGCACTGGCCTACCCAGCTACAGCATTTCCAGGCGGGGAGGCCACATGCATGTAGTAATGCCCCCTTAACCTCCCCTTGTTCCCTTTATTCTGGCTGAAATGGGCTTGGGCAGTGTGTCCAGAAATGCACTATGGTGACCTTGCAGATAGGCCAGAGCACTTGGGTGGAGTTCCCACCCACCCTATGGAGGTGGAGGGTGATGTAAACAATGATGCTCACCGGCCGCTCCCATCCTGGGGGGGTTCCCGCAGACCCCAGCGAGCTCCCAGGGCTCCCCCAGCCTTCTCGGTACAGTCTCTCTTTCGTTTGTTGTGCCAAAAGTGGTCCTGCGTAGAAGCGACCTCTGTGCAGACTCCGTGTGCGCGTGGTTTGGGGTAGCGCCTTGGAGCCGAGCATGCGCTCAAAGCACCTGGCGCACTGCCTGCCGGGAAGAGCTGCTCTGGCCAGGGCGCCCAGGTGTGTGCGGTGACGCTCTGCTGTTCCTGCTTGCTCCCTTCGTTCGGAGGCACAAGGTTCCAGGAATTATAGCTGGGGATGTGCAGCAGTGAGCCCACAGGTAGGCTAAAGCTCCCCCGTGAAGCTCCCGCCCGCCCTGTGGAAGTGAAGGGGGCTGTGGACCAAGACGGTCACCCCCTCCTCCGGCCTGGAAAGAAGCTCCCAGAGGGCTTCCCCGACTCCCCAGCCTTCGCTCTGCAATCTCTTTCTCTTGTTAGTTGTCATACGCTGTTCACTGGGCTCAGTTGTCTCTCAGGAGTAATTGCCCTCCATATACGTATATATTTGAGTTTCCTCATGGGAGGAGGCTCCTTCAGCATCCTCCTATGCTGCTGCCACCTTGGGCCTCTCTCTGACCTTTAAAAAAAAATTTTTAAGTAAGACTCCAGAATATTCCAGCATAAAGCGAGACGGATATTTTTGTCATTGCCTAGTTAAACTGGTTGATATAGACAACACATCTGGGGAATCCCAGTTGTAAAGTAAAATTTTGGACATGAAGCAATCGTTTGTCATAATTGTGATGTTTGTTCTTTCACTATAGGTTGTGTTGGCAGGGTGGCCTTTCAGAACCTGTCGATTTTCTTCCAGATTCTACATCTTCCATAGAGGTCACATTAGCAAATTTTATGCTAAGTATAAACATCAGAGAAATGTGGCAGGGGTGGAAGCAGAGAGTTAAAAGTCTACACAAATGATAGTAGTCAGGGAGATTCTGAGCTGGGAGGGTAAGGTGTCTGGAGAGAACATGGAAACTCCATGCCCCTGACCCCATGCTTTACCCTATGCCTCTCTTGCATCTGGCTGTTCCTGAGTTGTATCTTTTATAATGAACTGGTAACAGTAAGTAAAGTGCCTTCCTGAGTTCCATGAGCCATTCTAACAAATTATCAAATTTGAGGAGGAAGTCATGGGAATCCTTGATTGATAGCCAATTGGTCAGAAATATAGGTGGACAGGGACTTGTAATTAGAATCTGAAGTGGGGGTGGCTTATAAGACTGAGCTTGTGGGGTCTGTGCGAACTCCAGGTAGTCAGTGTCAGAATTGAACTGAATTGTTGAACACTCAATTGGTGTCTGAGTTGAAGAAATGGTCTCAGGAAGAAAAAAAAAATCCTTCTCATTTGATGTCAGACGTGTTATCAGGGAAAAAAAACCCCTCAGATATCATTTACCATTTCACATTAAAAATATCAAATACTTAGGAGTAAATCTAATCAAAGGTTTGTATAATGAAAAGTACAAAACAAAGATAGTAAAGAATGTTCATAAATTGGAAAAAAAAGTCTATACAGTCGTAGAACAAGTGACAGGTGATAGTGGCTTGGACTAAATATTTGTTGAATAGTTAGTTAAATAATAAGCACTCCCAAAATTTGTGTTGAAGAAGTAAGTGAGTGACATTTCCAGGCTTTTAGGAGGTTTTTAAAGAAATAGTCATGCTGGGTCTGCCATATTTTCAGCATTGCATAGTAAACATTTATAATGTGCCCCCACAAGCTTTCAGCCAAAGAAACGCAGATCGTATTTCTTGCCTTAGTTTGATTAGTTAAGTATTAGGTAAGTATTACTTAACACATGCAATAGGGAGACAAGTCTTTCAAAACAGGCCTTTCATTGGGTAAAATGGCAAAAGCAGTCCAAGGATTGGAAACTCCTGGGCTAAGAAGATGCTACTCAAATTAACTTTTTTAAAGATGTCGTTTATTTTTTTCCATATAGACTCAAGGAGCAGGTGCTATTTAAAAAGTGTTTTTCTCTACTATGCTGGGTGTGAGGCCATAAGCGGTGTGAGGATAAACACTTTCATAAAGTCTAATGTCGTTCTGGATATAATTTTAGATGCCAGTTAGAATGAAGATCTCAGTATCCAGATGAAGTTAACAGTTGCTTATTCAATAATAAACTAGGTGTGGTTCCTTTCCTTTTTTTAATCACATCCTCCCCTCAGCCCCCAACCCCAGTGACAAAAATGATGAAATTGCTTTGACTTTCTGGATTGGCATTTACAAACTAATGGCCAAATCTTGCCCACAGAGTGCTTTTGATAGCATCCACAAGGTTCAAAGACTTGGGAAATTTTATATTAAAAATCTGGCTTTCTGGCCTCTATTGAAAAGGCAGATGATCTGGTCACATGGTTGCTACCCATTAAGCAGCGTACTGCAGTCATGTGCCTCCATCAGATAGTTCACTATAGGCTTCACTCCCTGCCATCTTACAACCTGCCCAGTGTACTCATTTCCATTTCTTGCCTGGCTTCCATAGGCATTTGAGTTTGCAACCCCTGTTTCTGATGGTACACTGTGCTTGTGACATTGACCAGGTGGCCACACTTTAATTATAAACTTAGTGGATAATGAAAATAATACGAGGAAGTAACATAGCACCGTGACAATATTTCTTGCGTCTGCCTGTTGGTGTAATGATGACAGAGATGGTCTAATTCCATCCTGCTCACTATTTAGCTCGTTATGTTAATAGCGGTAACATTTTATGTGGTACAGTGTGATTCAGCCTTTCTGTTCCACTCCTCGTGGTGACAACAAATATCCTTCTGAGTCAGCATTACCTAGATGCTACTGCTGACCAAAATTAGACCATATATTTTCAACCCCATGAATATGAGCAGTTAAAATTTTTCTTAATATCGATCGCGTAGGTAGGCCATATAATTAGCCCATGCTTTTAGTTCTGTGATCTGTGTGTGGCTGCTACAGAGCCCGAGGGGGAAACACAACAGCATATTCTTTGTATGCAAGAATCATTACATTGTAATGAATAGGTAATATTAAATTGGGCTGATGAGTCATATTACAGTAACCCAATATTTCCCTTGTGAAGTCTCTGAGGTTTATACAAGGAAATCTTTTCTAATAACAAGAAGAGTGATTCTGAGGCATATGCCTCTCAGCATCTCAGTTTTTATTTACTAGCTCTGTGATCCCGGATAAAGAGCTTAACCTTTCATGACCTCATTTATTCAGGATTAAAGGATCACATATGTGTGAGTGTGAAAGACAGTGCCTGGCACATAGTGGGATCAATCAATGTTAGTATCTTTTTAATTGAGGTTGATTCTTAAGGTCCACAAGATGATAGATCAGCCTTTCTCTTGGAATTTATTTTTCCATATAATAAGGGATCACATAGTGTATGCACAGCTGATACTTCTTGAATAAATTTAAGGATGGGGGAAGATTGATCATCTTCCCTTCCACTCTGAAGCCAGACAAAGCAGACCATGGCGCTTTATTTAGCATTTCTTTTCTGAATTGACCAAATATAGCAGACCCCTAAAATATGCCCTGGATTAGATCTCGATTTTAACCCCAGTCTATAATTCAGCTATTTCCAGCTTGTTTATCATATTAATGCTGTGGACCAGCAACAGTTTGTTTTCATGTTCCATTATGTCATGCAATCCTTTTTTGTTCTTGTTGAAATAATTTCTATAACTTTATCACTGTACGTTTCATTCTAATCATTAACATTAATTCAATGAATATTTCAGCTTTGTCCTGGGTGTTATGCTAGGCACAAAGAATGCCCGGGGGTGAGTAAGAGAAGGACCCTGCTCTCAGTTGGTTTATAGTCTAGTAGACAGATGGGCCGACTTATAAGCAGATTTCAGCTGTCGCTTATTGTGCACCCACAAACAGCAGACAAGGTTTGCACTATGTATGCCAGGTCTGTGCTATGCCCTTTACAGCATGTGATGCACTAATGGGCATGGTGTAGTGAATAGCTGTTGGATCCATTCCACCCTTCTTTCCGAGGGCTCTCAGCTTCTGTTCGGGGAACCTCAGGGAAGGGATTCCACTCCTCCCTCAAGTGCAAAGGCACATGACCAAGGTTCACCCAATCAGTGCATTTCCTGCCCCTGGCTGCAGTGATTGGTTCAGAGATGGCCATGTGACATGTGGCGGTCCAATCAGAGTGAATCTCCTAACTTTTGCTGAGCAAACCAGGACAAAGGCATTCTCTCATTTTATGTTTGGGGTGACCAATCTATGCCCAAAGCCTGCCTTCCCTCTTACCTTACAGTAGCTGGTAGATTATTGCTTAAATTGCTGTGAGTTAGTTTTCCTGTTACTTGAAGGAAAGCATCTTAAAGGATACACGTGACCTCACAGTAGATGTCAACCTCGTTTTCATAGCAGTGGAAACAAAGGTGCTAGTCCCTTATCATCAAGCCACTACATGGCAGAGCTATGATTTGAACCAAAGTTCAATTGACTCCAAACCCCACACTCTTTCTATGACTGTGCTTTCAGCAATTCCAATGCAGTATGATAAGAGGTATATGAAAGATACAATAGTGACTCAAAGGAAGGCGTGTGTGTGGTGTGGGCACGGAGATATTCCAGGAGAAGGAATAACGTACAGATGCATGGAGTGACAGGCTCATGGTATATACCAAATAAATGTTTTCTATTCCATTTTACCTTATGCTTCTGTAAAATTTATATCGTCACAAAATCTTAACCAGAGAGTCCCAATAATTCTCTGGGTCCTTGAAAATAACATAGAGACTGGAGTTACTTTCAAAAGCTACCATTCTTTTCTTTCCCTACTGTATTCCAGCACTTTGTTTGCTTTGCCTTTTTTAAAATTAAGGTATAATTGACATATAACATTGTATTAGTTTCAAGTGTACAACATAATGATTCGAGATTTGTATATATTGTGAAATGATCATGTTAAGTCTAGTTAACATCCATCACCACAGTTATAATTTTTTTTCTTGTGTTGAGGACTTTTAAAAGCTACTCTCTTAGTAACTTTCAAATATGAAAAACAGTATTAACAAGTCACCATTACATCCCCAGGACTTATTTATTTTAGAACTGAAAGTTTGTACCTTGCGACCCCCCCTTTATTGATTTCCTTATCCCTCACCCCCCACCTCTGGCAACTGTCAATCTGCTCTGTGTAGCTAAGAGAAAAAGCTATCATTCTAAAGCAGAGTTGCACAGGTTAATTCAAACATCCCATCTTCAGCATTCACAGGACCGGTGTCAACTCAATGTGACTATGTCATGATGCATGATCAATAAGGTCTGTTTCTTCAATATTTCTTTAGTCTGTCCCCTCCTTTTGATTCCACTGCCATTGCTTATTTCAAGCCTTCATTGATTCTCATGTAAAAGCCTTGCTACTCAAAATGTGGTCCGTGGACCAGTGGCCTTGACATTACTTGGGAACATCTAAGGATCTCAGCTCCTCTTTCCCCAGATCATCTGGATCAGAATGTCTGTTTAACACATTAAACTTTAAGAAACCTGTATTTCACCACTAGAGCCTCCCAACGAATGTCCCTGTCTCTAGTTTTATGTCACTTCCACCCCTCCACTCTGTTCTCTCCCATCCATCGTACACTCTTTCAGAATTACTGACTGTATCTCTTCCCTGCTTAAAAGTCAGTGATTAAAATCAGTGGCTCCTTCAGTGGTTCTCTGTGGCATTCTGGATAATGTCCAAATTCCTTTGACCTAAAAGGCGTGTGTGGCTCTGTCTGCCTAGCCTGCCTCATCTCTTGCTGGCCTTTGACTTGCACCTATATTGCAGCTTAATTGTAGAATACTCAGTGGTGGGCCTTAGTGTCCTATAGACTTGTGTTCAGCATCCAGCACCAATATGACTTTGGAAATTTTACTTAACCTCACTGAGACTGTGTATCTTCACCTGTTAAGAAAAAAAGAGTTTGTGTTTGAGGAAGTGGATAATAGAAGCTGTCTCATAGGCTTGTGATGTGCAGAGACCTTAGCACAGAACCTGGCATGGAGCTAGCTCTCAATGTAATAGCCATTTTTACTGGATTTCCCCAAACTTATTAAACTCACACATTCGTGCCTTTGCACCTGCTATTCCACCTGCCTGGAAACCTCTCATGCTTCACCTGATTATCTCTTATTTATCCCTCAAAATTTAGCCCAGATGTCACCTCTTTCAGGAAGTCTCATTTGTCACCTCTTCATCTAAATCAGTGCTTCTTGGCATTTGTTGCTTAACTCAATCACAGCACTATTCGCCAATGTTGAATTACATACATACTTGATTAATAAAATGAGAAAATCACATATTAACAAATGTGGCTTCTTTATAGACAGAACCTAGCAAAACAGGGTATCCTGGAGAAATAAGCAAAACAAGTTCTTGGTTGAACGCTTTATATTCCTTCTCATGAGGATTTCCCAATCCTTTCCCAATGCTTTGTGAGATAAAGTTTTGAGAACCTAATAGCTGTTATCTGACAAGATGGTTCTTTGTTTAAAGAAGTGTGGGAAACATGGATACACAAAGCTGAACAGTCCTCAGAGCTTCTAAGATGCTAATATTCATAACGAATCTCCAAGAGGGTGATATATTATGCAGTGACTACCTGCATCAGTCTACAGTTTCTGCCAGCTACTGAACATGCTTCTTCATGGCTGAGCCCTGGCATCTAGCACAGATAACCCATACATACCTGGAACAGAATAGGTGCTAACAAATATCTTTTGAAAGAGTAAATGTTAAATGAGTGTTGCATTGTCTAGAGGAGAGATCATTTAAGCCCCAGTTAGTTCAATGGTAGTAGAAATAGAGAGATAGATGATAGGTTAATAAATTTAGATTTACCTAGGTGATATCAGTAAGATTTGTAAGTTGAAATACAGGTTTTCTGTCTTGAATGGCCGACTGAAGCAAAAGTGTCAACAGCCGTGGTAGGGAATACAGAAGACAGGTTTTGGAAGGAAGATATTGAATCTGAGGTACCTCTGAGACCTTTACTTTTGTGGAGCTGTCCAACAGAGAGCTGCCTATACACATCTGGAAATAGAGATTTGTGAACATTTAGCACCTCTTTGCTCATTTTACTATTTAGTTTGGCGAGCCCTTTTACAGAGAGGCCCTGACTTGTACAGGTGATGATAGAAAATTGAAGAGTCTAAGACTGAGTCTGTTTATACATAGTAAATCTGGATAAGATGTGAGGGTTTTGCTCCCTGGATGGAGCATCCAGAAATCTTGCCCTGTGTGTAAAGGGATTCTATTAAATCAATTCCACATGAAACAGTTGGGTGATATAGACATAGCATATAGCAGTTGTGCTATGTGATTATTTAAGTTAGGTGCAAATCAGGGATCATTTACTGAACTTCTGTTTTCTCGGTTCATTCATTCATTCATTCGTTCAGCAAACATTACTGAGTCTCTACCATGTGCCATTTGATATTCCAGCTCCGATGATTTGAAAGTGTATAGAACACCTTTCTACTCCACAGGTATACTCCAGTCAATATGTAAATTACAGTAATAAGTTGTAGTGCACACTTCTGGTGAGTATAACTTGGCATGACATTTCTGGAGAATGGCTTAGTAATAGGCACCAAATGCCTTTAACAATGTGCATAGCCTTTGATTCAGCTCTACTAAGGAATTTATCCTAATGAAATAAAGGACATCTCCAAAGCTTTAACTGCAAGACATTCCTCACCGTTTTGTTTGTTTGTTTGTTTGTTTGTTTGTTTTTGATAATCTCAACAAGTTGGTGGTAATCTGATTGTCCCTCGAACCAAGAAGATTGGTTATGTAAATTATTCTGCCGGCAGCAGGAAAGTAGAGAGTATTTTTTTTTTTTTTTTTTAGCACAAAAGTGGCATTGGATGTGCATGTGTGTGTAATTTTAGAAATAGTGTGGAGAATTGTCTCTAGTGGGGTAAAAACTAGAAAATACGTTTTTTGCAATACTCCAGAACAAAGATGATGCAATCTAGCGAGGGCAAGGTAGTGGGAATGGGAGAGATTTCCAAGGTCGAATCAATAGGATTTGCTGACTGACTATGTGTGGGGGAGAATGTGAAATATTGGAGAGTAAGGTACTGAGGATAAATCTGAGATTTTGAACTTAAGAGGAGCAGATTTGGGGAGAAATACAAGGAGTCTGATTTTGAGCATGTTCAGCCTGAGGTTATAAATCCTCATGGCGATTGCCATGGTGATCCTGCGAAGAAAGGAAAGCTTTGAGAAGAGATGTGGATTGTGGTTAAGTGTTTGGGCTGTGAGACTGGCTGGTTGAGACTCAATGCAGGTTCTGCCACTTAGGAGCAAACAATTTACTCAACCTCTCTCAGCTACAAGCCCAGATCTCATAGGATATTATTTATTTAGAGTATAAAGTTAAGTAGGATGAGTCTTGCAAAGTGCCTGGTACATAGTAACCACTCAGTAAATGTCAGCTTTAAGAAACAGAAAGCACCATAATAGAGGGAGATCCCCACATGCTTTGGAGATTTTTCTCAGACTCCCTTCCCACCCTGTGCAGGCACATATGCTTGGCTCCACTCAAAATAACATCTTCTCCAGCACGACCAAAGCATCTGATCCCACTCCTTGAGGACTTTGTGCAGAAGTACCAGCTCCCCGCTCTTACAGATGCAGGATTTCAAGTCCTAAGGCTTGAGCATATATTTTCTCAGCTTCGTTTCTCTCTCCCTAAGCCTTCTTGAAGAGCAATATGCAGTGTGCTTTCTGAAACTCTCTTTAACTTTATTTTGTCCTCTTAATCCATTTCCCTCTTTTGTCAATTTTCCCAAGGCTGCTGGATATTTCCAAGAAGTAGGTGGAAATACACAGGAGAGGGACCGGGCGTGGAGATGAAAAACCATTGATGCTGAGACCACAACAAAAGATAGGCTTAATTAAGAAGGGGTGATGCATGAGAAGAGAAGATGAAAGGGTATAAACACTAGAGAAACATAACTGAACGGGGAGTGAGCGATGGAGAACGAGCTCACGGAGGAGATGAAGAAGGGAGGGCTGGAGCAACAGGTGTAAAAACCAGCAGAACCGGAGGAGAGGGCACTGTCCTGGAGTCGAGCTGGGGTAGGAGTTTAGAGTAGGGTCTGGCCCACAATGTTATATCACTACGGAGAAATTAAAGAGGATGCCAACTGAAAAGAAGCTATAGAATATGGCGGTAAATAGGCCATCAGCGATGTGAGAGCAGTTTTAGTAGAATGGAAAGAAATGACTTGTCCGAGGTCATGCCACTAATGTAAGTGGCAGAGCTAGGGCAACAAAGCTAGAGAGCCCCTGTCCTCCGTCACTCTGCTCTGCAGGTGGCAGCTTTTGCATGCCTACTAAAATGTTAATAGTGCATCTTGTGTGTTTGCGGGGTTGGAAACAAATGCTATGTCATTTCACTGTGACAGAAATGAAACACTAAAACCCAAACTTCATACTTAACATGCTAAATTCCATGCTCAAGTCTCCCGCAGGCAGGAGGTTTATCGACACGTTTGGTCTGTGGTACCCGTCCATATTTATTCGAGGTGCTTAAGAAACCCATTCGTATTTGTTTTACGAAAGCTGGGCCCTCCTTGAGACACTGATCACAAGCTTTACAAACAGAGAAGACGAAGAACAGACCCCAGTTCTGATGGAAGAAGAGAGCTGTGGAAATCCCAGCTCTGCACGATCATGGTGTATGGTTCTACTTCAGTGTCCGCCTTGCTTACGTAAAGGACAGCTACTTTGCAAACACAGCTGACATGGGGTAGGCTCCTGGACCGTGCATGACCCATGCTACCTGGTCCAATTCTTGAGTTTTCTAGCCCTTTGTGAGTCGCCTTCACTGCTCCCAGAGACTCATCATCTGTAAAACTACAAGACAGCTGCTAACCGTCAGCTTAGGAAAGTGTTAATGCTGAATGACCTCCGTCTGCATCAGAGGAGCCTGTAAAAAATCGGAATATTATCATGACAAATGCCATGACTACACAGAGTTAAATATTTTAGAATTTACGTAAGGCTGATCTTGATATTTTGGTGATTACAGCACAGCACTTAAGCCAACTTTTGAATTCAAGTTTTGATGACAATTATAATAATAAATGACATTTGTTGAATATGTGTTCTGTGCTAAGCATGTTACACATGGATGACCCCATTTCACAGGAAAGGACACTGCTCCATGGAAGGCTCTAGTAGTTGATGTTTAGTGCTGCAGCTACTGAGCATGGAGTCAAGACCTTCCCTGAGGCAGCCTGGCTGAGCACGCTGGTCCTACCCTCCAGAACTTTATCTTCCAAATCTTAAAATTAATATTTCTGCTTATACAAATCATGGTTTCCAGAATTCTCCCTTTCTAACAGCAATACATCTTATGTTTCTTTTGAGTCACTGGAAGAAACGCAGATAAATTTTCATTGCAACGCAGGTAAATTCCTCTTTGGAGGCTCCACTTTTTCTGTAATCACCATGCCTGACTGACAGGCTGTGATTCAGCCAAAATGCAAGGCATCGCACTATACCGATTGTGGGGGGAAGTTCATTTACATGGCTAGCCACTTTGTTCCCTCAAACGTTTTTGAGTTTCTAAATGTTTCCCAGGAATCAAAGAGTGACAAAACCAATAAATGATATGCTTTTATGAAAGAATGATCTATTAGGAGAAATTGGAGTTATTAGGAGAGAAGCCCATTTTATGAGCATAAAAAGAGTTTGGACAATATGAATGCATATCTACGCCGTCATTTTTTCCTTTCCCCATAATTTAAAACAGAACAAAAGACACACCATGGGAACAGGAAATGGTCTTTCTGATATTTTTTTCATGAGTACATTTGTATAATTTAAACCTTTACTATCACTGCCAGATACAGAAGTATAAATATAGTCCTACAACAGATAGTCTATTTGCTAGTCACAAAATGGCTAATTCAGTAAAACTCCATGATAATGCTGGACAAAGTACATATTCAGTGGGAGACAGAGGGTGGGTGAGGTGGGATGATGGGTGGAAGGTGTTCTCCCAGCCTAATTTTTTTTCTGAATTGGGACAATGCAATGGAGCAACTAATTGGGGGATTCCTGGAATCACTGTCACTTTTCTGGAAATTCCAGTCAGCCATAGACCTTGAATGATCCACATCAACACACAAGCTTGAATGGACCACCAGCGTCAGGTGGCACCAGACCACGGCCAAGACCAAGACAAGTTTGGATTATGTGGCCAGACTTCTGAGATTTCCTGTGGGCTAGCTGCACGGGTTGGCCCCAGTCACTTCGTTAACCTCATGATAATGTGTTGTGATTTAAATGTTTAAACTCCACTCAATGTCATTGGTTTTTTTTTTTTTTATAACAGCTTTATTGAGATATAATTCACATGCCATACAAATCACCCTTTTAAAGGGTACAATTCAATGGTTTTTAGTATATTCCTAGAGCTTAGACAACCATCATTGCAATCAATTTTAGAACATCTTCACCATCCCCAAAAGAAATCCTGTACCTGTCACCCCCTTTCCCACACCTTCCATCACCCCCAGCCAACCACTAACCTTTATAGATACAGATTCTAGGCATTTCATATGAATGGAATCGTATCATATTTGGTCTATGACCAGCATCTTTCACTTGTAGCATTTTCAAGATTTATCCATGTTGTAGCATGTACTGGTACGTCATTCCTTTTTATTACTAAATATCAGTTCTTTGTAAGGATGCACCACATTTTATTTGTTCATTCATCAGTTAACGGACATTTAGGTTGTTTCCACTTTTCTGGCTATTGTGAATAATGCTGCTACGAACATTTTGTGTGAATGTATTTTTCATTTCTCTTGGATAGATACCCAGGAGTGGAATTGCTTGACTGTCTCCCAAAGTGGGTGAACCATTATACATTTCCATCAGCAGAGTATGAGGATTCCAGTTTCTCTACTCAGTGTTATTTCCATAGGCTTCTGTTTTTGTTTTGGAGACTTCATTTGGTATATTTCTGAAAGGTCAGAACTCATAAAACATCAGCCAGAATAACGTAATCATCATCATCATCATCATCATCATCATCATCATCATCATCATCTTGTATATCCTGTTGAGGCCTTTTATGTGCTATCACGCATTATCTCATTTAATCAACATTCCTCTGGGATAGGTAGTGCCATTCAAATTTTAGGGATGAAAAAGGTGAGGCTTAGAGAGAGAGTGACATGTCACACAGCTGACAGGTAGCAGAGTCAGGACTCGAACTCAAGTCCTCCAGATTTCAAAGCCTGTATATTTGAAAACCGTGCTATTCTGATGAGCTCAGTGTCAGGTACATTTGAAATTATCTACATGCTGGATGAAGTAGGAAATTATCAAGATGTTATTGCATTATTTTCCCTTTCAGTCAACCAAAATGACAGTTATAAACGTGTCTTATGTTGGCCCCTGCTGTCCTGGCTCTTTGTGATCGTCCAGCATCCCTCTGAGTCCTTGGCATTCCCAGCAGAGCGAGGCACTGAGCCAGGATGAGAAGCCAGGGTTGGAAGAGCCACTTAATCATTCCACACAGACGATTACTTTAGCCGATTATTGAATGTGAAGCATTTTCACCCTCAACTAATGCAAACAGATAGGGTTCTCGGCACCACTGTAGCAGGAATGGTTTTGTCCTCCAAGATTACAGAATTGTATTACTCACACATCATTTTTAGAAACCAAATTTATTCATTTTTGAAAGATAAAGCAACATGCGCTTGGTATAGATGTTGGAAAGTTTAGAAAACTTAAAAAGTTCCCCCTCAAATCTCAACTCTTAGAAACAACCAGTTAATATTTTCATGTACTTACTCCTTCCTAGTCTTTTCCATGCATTAAAAATGTTGATTTTTTTTTCCCGACTACAAAAGTAATACATATACCTTGTAGGAACATTGGAGAATTCAAATAAAACATTACTTATTATCTCAACATTCATAGATAGTCAATATCAATATTTTGGTGTATGTCACTTCAGTGTTTTATTGGATATGTGTACATATGTAAACATACAATGAAAAATGGATCACAGTATTTTTTATTTAATTTCATTATCATTCTATGAAGTCATTAATATGACTGAGGTTACAGTGTACACTTGACCTTAACCAGAAGATCAAGAACAATAGCCCATACTTTATATTACAATTTGTATCCTACTTTTCCTCTTATGTTTTGATTAACATTGTGTTACAATGTTTTTCCATGGCATTTCCAACTCTTTGGAAACATTTTAAATAATCATACAGTGTTATATTGTATGCATACCATAATTTAGCCATTTACCTTTTGCAAGATAGTAGATTTTTCCTAGTTGCCCCACACTTAACATAAATTATAGGAAATACTTTGTGTGTAAGTATTTTTTAGTATTTCAAATATATCTTAGGATAGATTCCCAAGAGTTGAATTATTAGATCCAATAGATCAGGCTATTTTTTCTTTTATTCCTTATTTTGAAATCACCAAATATTTCAAATATACAGGAAAGTAAAGAGAATAACATGACAAAGACCTCTGAATCCAGCAACCATCTTTTATTTTTTGGGTTATACACAATTTTATTTAGTTTTTTAAATACAATTTCTATATGGTAAAAGGCATACATCTTAAGTGGCTATCTCAATGAATAATTATATATATACCTATATGTCTCTTTCCATATATATATTTATATATTTATATATATTTATATATAATATATATCTATACAAACACATATCCCAGTATGTCATCAATCAGACTATACATTTCTAGCATTTCAATAACCAACCCCTATGCTGTTTTGCATTCAGTAACCCCCTAATAGTAATAATAATTCTGACATTTATCGCAGATAAGTTTTACCTGTTTTTGAACTTTATATGAACAGAATTATTATGTACTCTTCTGCATCTGGCTGCATCTGTTTAAGACTCTGTAAGATTCATCCATTTTGTCGGTCTTTTCCATTACTGTGGCTGTAATCCCAGAAACAAAATACATCAAGTGTTAGAGACGATGTGGAGAAATTGGATCTCTTGTACATTGCTGATAGGAATGTAAAATGGAAAACAGTTTGATGGGTTCTCAAAAAGTTAAACATAGAATTGCCCTATGACCCAGCAACTTTACGCTTAGGTGTGTACGCCAAAGAATTTAAAACAGGCACTCAAACAAATACTTGCATACAAATGTTCACAGCAGCACTCTTCACAATAGCTAAAAGGTAGAAATGACCCACATGTCTATAAATGGATGAATGAGTAAACAAAATGTAGTGTATTTACACAATGGAATCATATTCAGCCATGAAAAGGAGTGAAGTACTGATACATGCTACAGAGTGGGCGAACCTTGAAAACAGTATACTAGGCGAACCTTAAAACAGTATACTATGTGACCGCAAAAGGTCACATACTGTATGATTCCATTTATGTGAAATAGCCAGAATAGGTAACTCCATAGAGAAAAGATGGGTGGTTGCCAAGGGCTTGAGGGAGTGGGGAATGTGGGAGGACTGCTTAAGGGGTCTGGGGTTTTCCTAAATGGGTGAGGAAGTGTTTTGGAACTAGATAGAGGTGATGGTTGTACAACTTTGTGAAAGTATAGTGCCACCAAGCCATCTGCTTTAAAACAGTTCATTTTATGTTGTATGAATTTCGCCTCAATAAAAAATTTAATGTAGTCACACACATTAATATTTTTCTTTTAATATTTTGTATTTTCTGGGTCTTAACCTTCCACCGCAAAACAACAAAGGTGTTTTTCCATATTATCTTACAAATTTTTTAAATTTCGCTTTTCTCATTTACATCTTTAATCCACCTGGAATTTGTATGTATGTGTATGATAGAAAGTATAAAGGTGTAATTTTTATTTTGGTTTTCCATTTGGTTAGGCAAATATCTTAGCACCATTTATTGAATAGTCCATCCTTTCTGTACTGATTTGCAATGCTTCCTTTGTCATACATCAACTTTCCAAATGTGTGTGGGTCTTATTTTGGGGCTCTCATTTTTTCCTCATGTCTTAAGGTTTTAATATCTGGTAGTTAAGTTCTCCCTATATTGTTTATTTTCTTCACCACTGTCTTGTGTATTCCTAGCCTTTGTTCTTCCACATAATTTTAGGATCAGTTTGTTAAAAAAAAAATTGTTTAAGTTGTTTACATTTTGATATTTATTAAGAAAAATGGTCTGGAAAAGGATTGGGTCAAAATTACAAAGTGATAGAGGTTAAAATAAAACAAGTTTTTCATTGTATTGTTTCTAGGACACTGTAGACAGTCTAGAAGGCAAAGTTTATTTGAAAATCCTGTCCTCTACTGAGATTTCAACTGAAATTACACTGAAGAGCGCTGTAATCTTTATGATACTGATTCTTTTTACCCTTGAACATGGCATATTTATCTCTTTATTTCTTCAGTTCAGTTTTTGTATTTCAGTTATTTTTTATTTCTTCAAATTTATTATTAGGAGTGACTGAAATAAAAAATATAATTGAGTCCCACAATTCATTTTTTATGTTGCATAATAGTACAACATAAAAAATAATTAATTCATTGTCCCAGATGACAGAAAATTTCTCCTCCAAGTTTTTTTTTTTCTTTTTTTGCCGTTATATTTTAAATTTAATCATGTACTATTTAAATCTAGTTTTGATATCAAGGTCACACTGTCCTTATAAAATGAGCTCTGAAACAATTTTTATAAAATAAGAATTGTCTGTTTTTTGGTTAGACTCGCCTATAAAACTGTTTGGGCCTGTTGCCTCTGTGGGACTGAGGAGGAAAATAAACTTCTATATTAACAGTTCAGTTTTTGTGATGGTTATTCGGTTTGCTTTTTTATTTCTTAAATATATTTTAATAGTTTACTTTTTAAAGAAAATGATTCAATTCCACTAAATTTTAAAAATCTTCCAGTATTTGTATTGTCTCCTTTCCATTCTCAGTTTCACTCATGACTGCCTATTTTGATGAGTTTTGAGAGGTTTGCCTTCTTTATTAGTTTTTTCCCCACCAAGCCATCAGCTTCTGGTTTTGTTGATCTTCTCTGTTGCTTCTTGGTTTTTTATTTTCTTAATTTATGCTTTTAATGTTATTGTTTTTTTCTACTTTACTTAGGTTTTATTCTTCTGTTCTTAAAGTCTTTTGAGTTGAACACTGAACCCATTTTAAACTATTTTAACCATTTTTAAATATACATTTTAAGTATAAATTCACATTGTCATGCAGCCATCACCACCATGCACCCCCATAACTCTTTTCATCTTGTAAAACTACAAACAATAACTCTCCATTCTCCTTCCAGCCCCCGGCAACCACCATTCCACTTTCTGTCTCTATGAATTTAACTACTCTAAATACCTCATATAAGTGGAATCATACAGTATTTACCCTTTTATTACTGGCTTATTTCACTTAGCATATTGTCTTCAAGTTTCATTCATGTGGTAGCATATTGCAGAATTTCCTTCTTTTTAAAGGCTGAATAATACTCCATTGTATGATTAGACCACATTTTTCTTATCCATTCATCCTAACCCATTTATTTTGTCTTACAATATTTTTTTAACACATGCGTTTAAGACTATACATTTACTTACATTAAAACTTACAAGGTTTGGTATATAATACTCTCATGGTTCTCCAGGTCTAAATATTTTATGATTTTCATTGTTATTTCCTTTTTCTCTCATGAGCTATTTAGAAGTTCATTATTGATAATAACTTTTAAGACTCTTGCTACCAGTTGCTAAATCACTTACTTAAAGTGCTGGGCCATTTTACACTTCACAAGCCATGTGGATACCAAAAATTGCCCCAGCTGACATCTTAAAAACAACAAATGAACAACACATGACCTATAGAAGCTCCTACCACCCCCACTCCACATACAAAATACCATACCTGTCCAGTCTAAGGAGTCAATATAATAAAGAGATTAAGTCTGGATTCAAGTGCTGAACAGGCCACTTGGTAACTGTGGAAATTTAGGTAACTACTTCTTTTGTGCCCTCTGTAAAACAAGGCCAACAAAACAGTACCTGTTTCACAGTTATTCAAAAATGTTTAGTGCCTAGCTGTCATGCAATAAATGTTACTAATTTTTATCAATTAAGCTTCTGATTTTACTTTGTATTTTTAATGCTGCCATGCTTCGTTAGTAAGATAAACCCCTGGGTTCCTGGACAGTAAAGACCCAAGTTCCAATCAACTTTGTTATACTTGTGTCCAAAATATTTTCATGTTTCTCTTAAGTTCATTCAAACACATACAGTGTTGACAAAGGCAACCGCAGACAAGACTGTTCCATTTCATATTTAAAGTACACAGATAGACGCAAATGACAGAGCTGCTCACAAAAAAGCACTCAGCCAAGCACAGAACCTAGAGATCCGGGGTCCGCATTCATGCTTTTGCACACTCCCCACAAAGATGGATCCATCGCCCACAGATTGAGATGTGCTCACAATTCCCACTCAAAACGTAGCAGCCCGTTGACATATCACAAGCTACACGCAGTGCCATTGCCATGCACAATAGCGACACCAGTTCTGGTATGGGTAGGGACCTTGTTCTTACTTCCTTTGGGTTGGTTCTATTTTAGTTGTTGTTTTTGTTTTTCTTAGAGTTATCATCTGCCCTCTATTCTATCTACCCAGGCCCCCCCCACGCCTCCTTTGCGCATGCGCTCTGCATCCCTCCCCTCCCCACTCCTGGGTACCAGTTGGTACTCCCTGGCCCAGGCGGCGGAAGAGATGGAGCAGCGTCACGAGCGCCCAGCCCCTTAAAACACTGCTGGCTGGAGCCGCCTCCCTCCCTGCAGCCCGCGGCGGGGATGGAGTAAGGGGAGACCTGTAGACCTGCCCGCGAGGACCAGCGATGGAGTTAAAACAATCTTTGTCTACCCATCTGGAAGCCGAGAAGCCTCTGAGGCGCTATGGGGCGGTGGAGGAGACGGCGTGGAAAGCGGAGGGACTGGGGAGAAGTGAGTACTTCCGAGGAGGGAGGATACAGTCGGGGATCCGTGCGCTGGAGCCGGGAGTCTCGGGAACGGGTGATCCTAGAGAGCGGACGGAGGGAAGCGCCCCCGCGCCGGGGCTTTCAGCGCGGGGGGATGCGCAGGGCCGCGACGCGCTCTCCCGCGAACAAAAGGGGGACTTCGGGCTGGGCTGCACCCAGAGGCTCCGGAAACCTCAGGCCGGGAGCCTGGGTGAACTCGGGAGTCCGGATCCGCACACTGGCACCTGGTGCTGGAAGAAAGTAGGGTCTTTCTCTCAGCAGCGGGGAGAGGAGGGTCCATTCTCCGCCGGTGATGGGCTAGGACGCTGGAGCCGTTGGACCATCCTGGAAAGCACGCACGTCCCCGGAGAAAGGGGAGTGTCCGCTGGGCTTCCGCTGTGTCTCTCTCCCTGCACGAGGTTCAGGGCACACCTGAAATGGCCAGTGTTTCTTCTCTGCCTTCTGCTGGGGCGCAGGTGGGAGGGAAAGGGTTAGGGGAAGGTTAACTCTGTGCACACCCTCTCCCTTCTCCCTTGACCCAGTCAAAGTCTGGTTTCGGTACAATCCTCGCAGGCGGCTCTGAAACCCACCGACTGTGTCTGCCGGCGCTCTCTACATATTTTGGGGTCAACAACATTTCCAAATAAACCGAAGGTTTTTGTTTTTCATTAATAGGACACAGTAGTTGAAACTCCTGCCCTCGGATTATAGAGGCAGCCTCAGGAGTCCTAAGGTCATCAGCTGTCCTCTGCAAACCCGGGTGCCTCCCAACGTCCCTGCCTTTGCGTTGCTGGCTCTAGACCCAGGCCTCTTCCTGGGCTGGGAAAGGCCCTCTGGCCTTTGTCGGGGACCCTCAGCTTCCGGGCTTAGCGCTGGGTAACAGTGCTCAGCACCAATTTCAGAGCTATGCTGGACTAAAGTATTGCAAATGTGCTCTTTTCCTGTCTTTGGCTGGTAGAAGATAGTGTGTGCGTGCGTGCGTGTGTGTGTGTGTGTGTGTGCGCGCGCGCGCGTGTGCACGCACTTTCTCCATACCTGTAATTACAAATTCAGAAAATCTTCCTAGAATGGCTCAGCTGTATTCTGGTTCTCATGGGTTCAAGTTGAAACCATAATCAACTATCTTAGTTCTGCACCTGGATCCCATAGGGCTCCCAACCTCTCTCCTTCTTTTATTTTTTTTCTCCTTTTCAAACCTGGGTCTTTCCTCCTCTTTCATCCTTTCAAAGTCGTTTGGCTTATGGTACTTTGGCATGACAGCATGGCTGAGGGGCTCTGCTTCCTACGAGCTCAAAATAATACCTACAATGGCTGCCTTTTATTGATAGATTGTCATGAACTTTAAATAAATCATCTCATTCAATCCCACACAGCAACCTCCTGAGGTGACTATTATGACTGCCTTACATAGACAGAAATAGATGGAAAAACTAGGGCTTGCTAGGTGATGGGACTGAAGTGGCAGAGCCAGGATTTGATCCCCAGTTCATTGGACCCCAGAACCCCCTTCTGCTTTTAATGTGAAGGTTTATTGCTTTCGTGTTTTGGGGGAGCTTTCTAAGTCTGTTGAGAGAGTCCCACAGCACATTCAGTGATCTCGTGAGTATATGGCAGGTCTGTTGATCCCTGGGGCTCACAGTGGCCCTGCAAGAATTCTGGGTCCATGCAGTGTGAGAGCTATATTCTAATAAGCCCTGGATTTGAATCCTGTCTCTGTCCCTTGATGCCTACGTGATGACTTTAGGCACATTTCTAAGCCTCACTTTGCCTCTGTTCTCTGAAATGGAGATAATAATAGATACCTGCCTTATAGCTTAATTGCGAATATGCAATAAGATGATGTATGCAGAGCTCAAGGTAAATGCTCAGTACATATTGGCTGCTTCGATTATTTCATTACTGCATCTGTAGAAGGAACCTGCTTTTATCCTTTGCAAGGAATTACATAAAGCAACACCCCGGACTAAAACTGCAATGTCGGTCAGTCTCCTAATAATTTTCCTTAGAGCTTTTTATTCTATTACCATTTTATTAGGAAAATTGTCAAACATACAGAAAAATTTCAGCCAACACCCAATTTATAGCATTCGAGCTCCTGAAATTTTTATACTTCTAAGTCTTAGGCTGCAAATTATTAAAAGCCTGACAGAAAGGCTTTCTCACCCTCTATGTTCCAAACCGTGGATGACTCTGACTCCTGCTTCCTATTCAAATGCAGGACCGCAGTTTCTGATCTGCTTTTCCACGGATTCCCCAATCTGCTTTTTTTTTTTTTCCTTTTTACATATTCAAACTTGAAATCTTCTTAAAGCACTGATCTAGAGTCCCACTTTTGAATTTCAAATCTGGGATCGTTACCTCTAACGAACACGTTTTTCTCTCCAGACTCTGCAGCTTGGCATTTTTCGATGAGAGTGGCTTTACTGGAACTCCCTCTCAACTCCCAGAGGGTCTGGGGATCCATCTCATACCATCTGGGGCCTCCATTTATTTATTAATGACATGTGAAAATTAGTACTATTGATTCTATGGCATCACAATTGTCAAGTCAACGTCGCAGTGCCTGAAATGCTGGAGAAAAAGAGAGGCCATTAAAAAGAAGACATGCTCTGTTTAACTTCTACACATTTTAAAATATTTTATGTTGAGCACCAACTAAGCGTTACTTAAAAAGAATTGAAAAGGGGGAAAAGATTGTGGAACCGGTCATTTTTAGTTGAGGTTGTATTAACTGCTTTCTTTAACTGTAGTTTTTAGATAAAAGATATGTGTAGAGGAGTAGCAAAGAATGGGAGTTTCGAAATCAGGTGAAATGGGTCCAAACCAGCTCTAACACTTTGTCACCCTGGGAAAATTGCTGAACCTCTCTGTGCATCAGTTACATCATCTGTAAAATGGAAATAATGTTGTTTTGAAACCTTGGGAGCTTCCTAGGTAAAATCTGAAACTGGCCTCAGTACACGGAAGACGAAGAGAGACCGAAGCAAAGGGCAGACCACTCCAGATTGGTAGGTGGCAGGTTTAATCAGCAAGGGAACTTAGTCAGGGCTTGTCTTGGGGGCCACAAGATGAGCAGATCTCTGTACCCACCCGCCAGTACCTTAAAAGTTTATATAGAGGTCTTAATGGGATTTAGTCACTTATACCATCCAGATGGTAGAACAACATCTTACTCTCTCGAGGCTGCATCCTTGAAACCACTTTAGTGCAGGAAGAGCACGGGCAGAGTGCCCATTCCAAGGACGGGCGAGGTGAGGAGCCTCTGATAGTCTGAGTCCAGCTCTCTGGTCAGCCAGTGGTCACATCTTCTCGATGACCTCTTCCAACAGGATAATAATAATAATGATCACTTTGGGCCATTGGGAGTATTAAAGGAGATAACGTATATAATGCATTTAGCACAGTGCCTGGCACCACGTAAGCGCTCCATCAGTGCTGAATGGCTTATGTCATAATAAGACATAAGAGGATGGTACCCAACACAATTAGATTATTCCAAGCTCGCCAGTCAGTTTTTCCTTGCATGCTTTTTTTTTTTTTTTTTTTGGTAAATTCCAGATAATGATTTGCATATATACCCTTGTCTTCCTCATGGGAATGTGAGGGGGATGAGTTTTTGAACCCTCGAAAACTACCTGGTATTTTCTCATTTGAGAAAGAGTCTAAGCAATTGCTCCCATCTGCCATTGACTACATTTTTCTGCTAGCAGTGATTTTTTTTTTTTTTTTACTCAGTTGGAAAATGTATAGTGACATTTCAGTGTGGTTAGATATATAAAAATATCGCTTCCAACCAACTGTAATTAATTGAGGGAGACACAAAGACAAGGTGCCTTTTGACAAAACACAGAGCTTTTAAAAAGCATAGTTGTCAGTGGTCATGCCATTTCTTGATGGATTTGAATGTGCCTTAAAGGATGCTCAAGATTTTGGACAGGGGACATGAGGGCGGTCACTTCCATCAATGCCATGAGAGGTCACAGCACTGGCAAAGGCACAGAGGTAGAAATATACGTGCTGCGAGTAGGAGATTGTTATTAAGTGGAAAGCTCAAACAGCAATCTTACTATGAGCCCAGAAGACATGACTAGTACTTAAAAGTCCCGGGTTGTGTACTGATTTGCAAGCAGATCATTAAACTGGCCACTGTTTCAGGTTTAATAAACAATGTGGCGACTGAACTAATATGAATTGTTGGCAATCTATATAATAAGATTCTTGAGAAAGGTTTTGTGTTACTTTCATCTGTTTGATTAAATATGCTAATTTTATTATTTCAGTTTTATTTCATTTTGGCATTATTTCTCTTGTTATTGAAGTAGTACATGTACTTTATAAAAAATTCAAATTCATCTGAAATATAAATATAAAACATGAAAAATAACTGTAATCTGCTCCCCTACCCCCATTTATCCATCCAATAAATAGATATTGAGTGCTTTCTAAGTGCCAGGCAGTATTCTAGAGGCTGCAGGGTATGAAGCAAGACAAAACAAGACAAGACAAGACAAGGTTCCTGTCCTCATGGAGAAAGTGAGAATTGGCCGGGAGCGAAGGTATCACATAAGCAAACAAATAATGTAGTTCAGATAATAAGTGTTACATGGACATTAATGGGGTGGGGCATTATTTTTACCACACATCCGGTGGTCAAGAAATGCTTTCCTAAGGAGGTGACGTTTTGCCATGTAAATGTCAGGGATCCAGGCAGCAAATATGAAGGCTCTTTCTTGGTGTATTAGAGGAAGAGACAGAAGGCCAAGATGATTGGGACCCAGAGAGTCAAGGAAGAGAGAGGAGATGAATCAGAGAGGACTCAGACTGAGTAGGGTCTTATAGGTCATGTTAAAAAAAAAAATAAATGTATGTGTTTTATTAACATTTCAGGAGAGGCTGCCGACGATTGTTAAGCTCAAGACTAACGTGAGCAGTTTTTTTGTTTTAAAAAGATCATACGGGCTTTTGAATGAAGAATAAGGCCGTGGAGGGCAAGTGGTGATCATTGTAACTGACCCTTTGCTGTAGTTCCTGGTTCCTTCCCAATTGATCTCATTCTGGATTGGTGATAGGAATTTCCTTGAGTGGAAAAAGTGTGACAAGGAGGAGAAGTAGTGCGGGCTATCTTCTGGGAGACCGAGCACTGGGATGTGATGTAGGAGATGTGACAGTCTCTGCACTGGGCCTGGAGAGGCACTGACTGTGTGACTTATTGTAGGAATTATAATAGCAGGAATGTGAAGATGATGAATATGATAGTATCTACTATGTACTTTGAACAAACCCAAATATTTACGTTTCTCTGTGCTTGTTCACAACTTTAAGTTTCATTTTTTTAAAAAATTAAGTTTCATTTTTCAAAGCATTTCTTTCTTATGTGTTAATTGAAGGAAAAGTCCGTTGTGCGTATTCTTGGTCTCTGATTAATTATTAAACACTTATTAATAATAATAGTAACTAATGACTTCTGGCTGTGAACTTGAGCTTATTAAATTCTCATAACAAGTCTATTAGGCCAGCGGAATTCTTATTCTCCTTTTATGGATGAGAAAACTGAGGCCTCGGGAGGTTAAGAAACTTTCTGAAGGTCACAAAGTTGGAGTGAGTGGCAGAGCTGGAGCCTGACCCTGGCCCTCTCTGACTCTAAATGTTCCTCAACAGTGTCTGCTACTCCTGGCACAATGCTGGATGCTGCAGAGATTAGAGATGAAATATGACCCGACCCCTATTCTCAAGGAGTTTACAGATCTGGGGACACAGATGTAAAGAGCACCATAATTTATAATACCAGTGCAATGAAGCAAACACTAAATGAAGGTACAGGTGGGCAACGAGAAGAAGAGATTGTTTTTTCCTGGGGGACTCCAGTGGGACAGCAAGGAGGAGTATTTGCTGTGGTCCTGAAGGCTATGCAGGATTTCAGCAGGTGAAGACAGGAGGGAAGGGCATTTCAGGTGAGCTGCCAGCCCAAAGGCTGGGGTCCATGGACTAGCTTTTTTTCCCCTCTGTTTCTTTCCCCTCGGCTCTCATGTCAGGGGACTTGGGATCTGTTTGGTTCACTCGTATGAGTCACCCGTTACCTGGGTGAGCCTGCAGGTTGGAGGTCAGCACAGGGGGAGACTCTTTTAGTGTTGCCCCTTGGGAAGTGCCCCTCACAAAGCTCCTCCAAGGATGCATATGATCCAGTCCATTCATTTCTTCACTATTTATATATACAACGTGCTTGAGCCCCTGCTATATGCCAGCTTCAGAGGTACAGGGATGTCTTAAAAAGACCCAGACCCCATCCTTGAAGGGTTCTCTGTCTCTGTTCCAGTCCTCCCTCTGCTGCTTCCTAGCCAGTTGCCTAATATCCTTAGACCTCAGTTTCCTCATGTGAAAAATGGAAATATACTTAATACTGCTGAACTGTACTCTTAGAAATGGCTAAGATGGCCAATTTTATGATACATGTATTTCGCCACAATAAAAAGTGTGTTGTTGAATTATTTTTAAAAGGTAGAATTAAAAAAAAGAAATCTTTAAAATACAGGTAAAATTCATATAAAATTCTGAGGTCTGGGAGAAAAAGTGGCCTAGAAGTCGCTTGAGAAGGTTAATGGTAGTTCATCACTGATTGGGGGGAACAGCATGCCAGGCAGAGGGAGCAGCACCTGTGAAGACAGACATGAAACAGCACATTTGACCTGGGAACTGCACGTGGATCATCCTTTCAATACGTATTTACTGATGGGCTCTTATATGCCAGGTATTGTGCTAAGCTCTTGAGAATACAGGGTCACTTTGAGTAAGATGTATCCAGTGCCTGCCTTCAGGGGGTTTAAGATCTACTAGTAAAATTAGAACTATCGTATGATCTAGCAGTCCACTTGTGGGTGTACATCCAAAGGAAATAAAAACAGAATATCGAAGAGACATCTGCACCCTCATGTTCATTGCAGGATTATTCACAATAGCCAAGACATGGAAACAACCTAAGTGCTCACCAATGGATGAGTGGATAAACATGTGCTACTTATATAAAATGGAATATTATTCAATCATGAAAAAGAAGGAAATCTGGCCATTTGCGACAACATAGATGGATCTTAAAGCCACTATGCTCAGTGAAATGAAGACAGATACCGCATGGTACCACTTACATGTGGAATCTAGGGGAAAAAAATAAAAAGTCAAACTCACAGGAACAGAGTAGAGAAGTGGTTGCCAGGGTCTGGAGGGCGAGGGATATAAGGAGAGTTTGGTAGAACAGGTACAAACTATCAATTACCAGACAAATAAGGCCTGAGGACCTAATATATGACATGGCGATAACACTGCATTGATATAGTTGATAACACTATAGTTGATAACACTGTGTTGTATAATTGAAATTTGCTAAAAGAGTAAGACGTAAATGTCATTGTCACACACACAAAAAGATAAATAGGTGAGGTGATGGGTGTGTTATTAACTAGATAGGGGAAACCTTTCACAATACACATGTCAAATCATCACAATGTACACTTTAAATATCTCACAATTTTATTTGTCAATTATATGTCAATAAAGCTAAAAAAAAAAAAAAAAAGAAGATCTACTGGGAGAATAATGCAAAACCAAAGAACCAAGAGAGGATGCTGCCCCTCCCAGCTCTTCAGAAACAGAATCCAAGTCAGTTTGCTGACCCTAATGCCCTCTCAGCTAAATATTGTCCAGAGATTAACCCAGTTATTTGGCTACAGGTGTGTTTTTGCTGGCCCCTTAGATGAGTCCTCCTAATAGGGTCAAACCAAGTATTATGGGCTAACTTGAGGACAGAGATTTGATTCTGTGTTCCCGCGAGTGCCATGACCACAGAAACCCTGTGGATCATATTCACCGCCGAATGCTAGAGGCCTGGTGTCTACCGCAATGCCCAGCACTTCGAAGCCTCTCATCAATCCGTGCTTGCCGAAGGTGGCAACTATTCATCCACAAAGACCACAGCGCAGATGATTTAATCATGTTTCATAAACCTTTGAAATCGTCAAAAGTTGAGTCTTGGTCTCAATCGCCTGCCCATCTCTTGGTTTAGACAATTGGTTCCTGATGCCGCCGTGTGATTAGCATTCTCGCTTTCCTGCTTTGAGGAAAGGACTTGAGATTTTCAGATCAGACACGAAGCAACGGGAATAGGTACAATTATTGCGCACTTGGCAGTTCACCGAGAATGCCGTGATGGGTGTAGGCTGGCCTCGGTGCTTTACCTCTACCATATCTCCTCGCTTCTTAGATGTCAGCCAAGCTGGAGTGAATCATTCACGGCCGATCACACCTTTCCAAAATGACAGAAACAAGAAACAGCACGACCACATTAAACGTACTGGTCCATGAAAAAAGCCTTTTAATTTCATGCAGAGAACAGAGTCATCTCAGACACTGCTGGTGGAACTGTTGAGTGTTCCACCCTTTGGGGAAAAAAATTAGATAGCATCTATTAAAATTTAAAATACTCATATGCTTTGACCAGCAGTTCGACTCCTAGGCCTCTATCCAATAGAAATAAAAACACCAGTATACGAAGACATATGTGCCAGAAAAAAAGAAAAAAAAAAATAGACACAAAGCGAAGGCCCATCAGTAGAAGAATAGTTGAATAAATTATTGTTCGTCTACTATGAAATGTTATGGGGCCATTGAAAAAGAATAAATTAGAACAATAACAGTCTTAGAGGTATTATTGAGGGAGGAACATGAGATCCAGGAAAATGTATGTAGCGAGATCTCATTTCTGTAAAACAAAATTCTCTCTGTCTCTCTAGTGCATATATCAATGAGTGTGTGTGTGTGTGTGTAAATCCAGGAGCAGAAAGATGAAAATCTTGCCCCATTAATCAATAGAGAAAGGGTTTAAATCTAGGACAGTCTGGTTAAAAAGTTCATATCTTTCCCTCTAGAATTATTTGTAAGCTCCCAACTATATTCTATCCCATTGGTATTCCATATGTTTAAAAGGGAAAGACATCTGAAATAGTAGAGCCCTGTTTTAAAGATCTCGGTGATCACGGTGCTGACCATTCTCATTCAGACTTTGTCTCACTGCGGTTCCCACTTGACAGCTTTTTCCTGGTGGTCCCCAGGGTAGAAGAATGGGACAATGCAGCCTCCATAATCTGAGTCTCAGAAATAAATTTGGGAAATAGGCAAACAATGAGCAGAGGAAGGTACAAACCAGTCTTTTCTTAACTCACGTTTTTCTCCCCGTGTTTGTACCCCTTTGCCTTAGTCAGTTCAAGCTGCTATAGCAGAAGACCACAGACTGGGTGGCTTGTAAATGACAAGAATTTATTTCTCACAGTTCTGAAGGCTGTGTGTGCCGCCAGATTCGGTGCCTGGCGAAGGCTTCCTGGTTCATGGACTGTCTTGCAGCTGTGTCCTCACCTGGAGGAAAATGTGAGGGAGCTTTTTGGGAGTCTGTGTTTATAAGAGCTCTAACTCCATTCACGAGGGCTCTACCCTTATGACCTAATCACTTCCTAAAGGCCCCATCTCCTAATGCCATCACATTGGGGATTAGATTTTAATGTATGAATTTAGGGAGGGAATATAAACATTTAATCTTTAGCCCCCTCCTCAGTCCAGGAAGGCATTAAAGACAGCTGCAAGCTGGAGATTTGCCCAGTCTCTACTCCAGGGGTGAAATGCTTTTTAAGCAGGTGGCTCTTAAAAGTGGCTATCATTTTGACAAGACACAAAAAGTGCTTATTTATGTCCCTTTTGGTTCCATTTGGTTCTTCACACCCAGCAGGCCAAGCGAGACCATTTCACCCACACTGTGTTTGCAGCATATATGAGCGCTGGAGATGTGCCACCCACCACTGCAGGATCCGTCCATCTTCATCCCGTTCAGAGAGACATAGAGAAGGCATCCCCAGAACACAGCTTGGTGGTTACTGAGGTAAAATTCACCCACCATCAAATTTTAATATGTGCAGTTTAGTGGCATTTAGTACCTGTGGGGCTGGAAGGACGTTTGGAGTTCATCTCAACCTTGGCATTACTGACATTGGCATTTGGGGCTGGATCATTCTGTGTTGGAGGGGGAGGGGCCGTCCTGTGCACTGTAGGATGTTTAGCAGCATCCCTGGCCTCTCCCCACTGGATGACAATAGCGCCACCACCTTACCTCCCACCCCTGCCTAGCAGTGACAACCAAAATTATCTCCAGACATTGCCAAATGTCCCGTAGAGGGGCAAAATTGTCCACAGTTGAGAACCACTGATCAGGTCTAATCCTATTTTGATACAGATACTCTAGTTTTATGATATGGATGAGTCCAAATAATTTTTCTATTTCACCTCTTCATTTTGGTCCCTAGGTTTTCTTCTCTCTCTGTCTCTCTCTGTCTCTCTGTCTCTCTGTCTCTGTCTCTCTCTGTCTCTCTTGTCTCTCTCTCTCTCTCTCTGTTTCTCCTCTCTCTCTCTCTCTCTCTCTCTCTCACGCCTTTTACACACACACACACACACACACACACACACACACAAAGCCCTGGCAATAAAAACTGTGTTGGGAGTGCTCAGGAGTAAGCCAAGAGAAACACAATTATGAGTTTCCTGAAGCATAAAGAAATCTCCCCATGCAAAATGGATTTAGTTTTCTTCAAGGCCTTCCTGCCTGGGAAGATTTCTACTTAACTACGAACTAAAGTGAAGAAGAAATTGTCACTTTCCCTCATAACAAAGCAAATGCTTCGGGTGGATGACTAGAAATACTTTTCCAACAATAGCCCTTACTTAACTCTGCTACCAAAACAAGAGGAATCTATGCTGGCCCAAAGAACGTCGACTCTAAGTTTTCTCTGGACCATTACCTGTGTCCAGGGACTGACCATTTCTGCTTTATTGCCACCTCGAAGAGTGCACAGACAATAATGAAAAGGACCAAGAAAGTAGAGCACACCAGGTGACAGATGACATCTCAACTTTTGCAAACCAAAGTGAGCATTTTTAGGTGTGTGTATGGCGGGATAGAATGCCTAGTTCTTTTAATGTTCTTAGATGAATTTTTTAGTATAGACACGTACTAAGAAATCAGGTGTTCCTGATGATTCAGGTGCCTCTTCCTCCTCCTCCTGTGTGTGTGTACGTCTGTCTGTGTTTATGTTCAGTTACTTCTATTGGAGCTATAGGGCATAGGATAAAAAATTATTATTGCTGGGGATGGTCTAGTCTTGTGCAATTCCCAACTTTGGCTGCACATTAGAATCCCCTAAAGAGCTTTTAACACCATTAGCCCACCCACCCCATCTCCCTTCTGAATGGATTCTGAAACCATCACCCAGAGGGAAGTTGATGTTCCCAAGTGCTCAAGCTGGGCAAGAGCGAAAGTAGAACTTGAACCCATTTATCCTGTATATTCAAAAGCCACTAAGTAAATAGAGTACTCATCCTAATAAAGGATTCTCTCTACCAGGCCATGATGGCCAACACCTGAAAGCTCTCAGTAAAATAAATTATTAAATCCTCAATTGTAAATCTGTCATTGCTCTTTGGAAAACAATTCAACCCATGGGTCCTGTTGCCTTAGATCAGTCACCCATTTCTGAATACAAAAGACACTATTGCTATTATTATTAGCAACCATTATTCAAAAATTTGTCATGGATGGGGAGATGCATAAATAACCTGTATTTGGTGGACCAGCTGCTCCATTAATTTAGCTCCTTTACAGAAGAAAGGAAACACAATGCACTGTATTTAGAAAAGATAATTATCCATTAGCTAATGCGTTTCTCAAAGAAACAGCCTACTACTATATGACGACGTGTCAGCTGAAGTAGAATTTCACCTATAATTCTAATAGGGTAGGAGCAGGAGACAAAGGTATATTCGAGGGAATATGGGAAAAGAAATACTGTATCTTCCTATGTTGCTATTTAAAGGTAATTTTCATATAAAAGGCAAAATTATGACTCACAGAGATATAACAATGAATGCGTGTTAAAAATTTTATTCTACTCAATGAAGGAAGAAGGTAGGTAGAACCGATTCAAAAAAATCTGAAGAATAGACTGATTTATAGATCAGGATTATTGAAATAAGGGGGCAAATGAAAATAAAATTGTGTTTTTCATAAAGGAGAGTGAAGTCAATTGGATCTCTATTAGATAGGAGAGGATTTGCACATGTATAAGAATTATTTTTGCATTGCCGGTTACCTACTCTTACAGAGTCAAAAAACACCATAGACGGTGAAAGACCAGAATCAGATAAGCTGGGGAGGAGACCTCTAGACTATGCACAGTTTTCCCTTGAAGCACTTTTCCTCCCTACATTAGCTACCCGCTCTTCTGAAGAATTTTCAAACACAAAGAAAGCTGCCAAGTTTTCAAAAGTTACAGTTAAGAAAATTACCTTTTAGGGAAGAAAAATGACTTCACATGAAACCTGGTCCATTGAAAGAAAAAGCCTGGGCTTGAAAACATGGAACTCAGAGAGGAGACTGAAAAATGATAGAAAACTCAGCTCATTAATTATTCAGATGTTTGTGCCTTGATGCCAAATGTCGGATACTTTATTGACTTTTTAAAGCATCATCCAGATGTTCAGCTTGATTGAAACCGAGAGCGGGTAAATCCAGCATTTGCTGGTTACCCATGTAGCTGCTCTGCAAACTAAAAATATCATTTATCTACCATATCTATTTATATATTATACTTTTATAATATTTATATTATGTGTATGTATATGTATATGTGTATGTATATATACATATGTATACATATATATGTATATATATACACATATACATATATATACATATATATACACATACATATATATACATATACATATATATACATACATATACATATACATACACATACATATACATACATACATATACATACATATACATACATACATATACATACATATATATGTACATATATATGTATATATGTATACATATACATATATATGTGTATATATGTATGTATGTATATGTATGTATGTATATGTATGTGTATATATACATATATATATATGTATATATATGTATATATATATATATATATAAAGGTCAGAGTCATAATATCATCCTGTGGCTGATAACTACCAACCCTGCCTATTTAACCGATCTGCCTTTCAAATAATGGGCTGTTAACACTCGGAATGACTGGTACACACTAGAAATTCAACACGTATTTGCCAGTCACATAAAGGCATTTGATTCCTAAGCAACTGAAGAACATTGCTTCACTTCCTAGGCAGGTAGGGATACAGGGCAAGCAGCTAACGAGCTTCTGAAAATGGTGTTGAAAGAGAAATTACTTTGGCCTCTCTGGGATTGGAATCAGGTATCTCGATTTACAGTTATTTACTCAGCTGCCATTTCTATTATCTAAAAATAAAGCAAAGCAGCTTGAAGTTGACTCGTGAGTCTAAACCCCTCCGGTGTTTGAGTCCTTCCTAGCTTGGCGCATGCTGCCGCTCGGTGTTTGAAGATCTGGCGACTCCACAAAGGAGCACATCAGAGTCAGGATTTAAAGATAGAAATCCATGCAGTCATTTGCCTTTTTGCCGCATTTATAAAATCAGCCATCTGGATGCTCAGTGTCCAATAAAATGATCTCTCCTATGACTAGCAGGCCTTTTCTCAAAGGCAGCGTTTTCTAAATCACGTTCTGAGAAATAGCAGCTGTTAATAGGTTTTCTAAGAAAAAGAGAGGGGTGTGGTCAGTAAATTTGGAAATTACTAGGTGAAAATTAGTGATGTGGATTTCTAGAGTGTAGTAGGAGTCTTTAATAGGCTGATGCATATCGTGAATCTCCATGGGTACGTGACACCTGCCTCCTGCTTCACCTCTGCCTGCTCTGCTGTTGACCAGTGTATTTCTCTATCCCTTTAGCCCATCACTGCCTTTCACTCTGATGCCAATGACCAACTCCTCTGCTGTATTCCTCTGGTTGTTTGTTTTTAGTTGGAGTAGCATGTACTCTGCCTAGACTTCCCCACTCTCCATAATCCCACACCTTCCTTCCCTCCCAACTGAACCTTATTTCCCTCCATGTTCTAAAATGCACCCCTGGTGCAGTTAGATTGCTGTCCTTCACATCCTCATTCGTAGAATGCGGAGAGTATGGATAACATGCACATACCACATACAGTTATTGAGAGCATTCGATGAGTTAACATCTACAGGGCTTGGAACTCAGTGCCCAGTGCACGATAAGGACCTGATAAATGTTAGCTGCTATCATCAGATGTCATTATTTTCATTCCTTTCTTGTGCCATTCCGCCCTTCTTTCTTCCTTTCTACTTAAGCTTGATCCTACCTCTCCTCTGTGGCAGGTCCATTTGTCTCCCTGCTTCCCTAACTCCCTTAATTTGATATCACAATTGATCCCCTGCCCCCACCCCCCTCCCCCCAATGTAAAGGAAAGTGCAAATGTAGCCTCAAGTGCCGAGCCCGATTGCTGTCCCCCAGCCCCTTGTCCATAGAAACTCAGTTATTGGCAAAGGGTTTCGCTTCACCTCCTCGGGGAAGCCCGACACCTTCCACTGCACCTCTTTTTTTTGCAGAATTCCTTCCGTTTCTAACTGGTTACACTTCCTCCATCCCGTGCAGTGTCATGCTAGGTTGTCTGTGATTTATTTCAGTCACACGGGGGCCCGTCTCATCCCGCAGCTGATTATTGGTTCCTTTAGAGTGGAGACCAAGCCTTTATTTTCAATTTCCTTCTAGTGCTTAGGCCAAGGTCGACAAATTTTTTTCTACACAGGGCTAGGTAGTAAATATTGTAGGCTTTTCATGCCGTATGGTCCCTGTCGAAACTACTCAATCTACCACAGTAGCCCCAGAGCTGCCATAGATGAATACCGGAATGAATTGGTCTGTTTTAACTTTATTTAAGGATGCTGAAATTTGAACTTCATATAATTCTGCATCATGAAATATTATTTTTCTTTTGATTCCCCGCCCCCAACCATTTAGAAATGTAGAGGCCATTCTTAGCTCACGGGCCCTATAAAAACTGGGGATGGGCAGGTTTGGCCTGCAGGCTTGTTGGTCCCTGGCCTAGACAAATGATAGGCATGTATAAGGTGGTCAGGTCACAAATGACTTTTGGATCGTGGTAGGAGGAGAACGTTCTGGCTGTGTCTGGCTTTGCTCTGGATGCTTGGCTCCTCCCAACCACCACTTGCTGGCATTTTGCTCACGGAGTTTGTCCTGTAGCCAAGGGAGAATGTACTGCCCAGGAGAAAAGTTTGTAGGGTTCGTAGGTACTCATTTTGGGGGTTTTCACGCATAAGAGATAGGATTACTTGCAAGAAACAGAAGTTGACTCTGGATAACTTAGAGGCTTTCCAAGTGTGAGGTAACTCTTTGCTGAGACTTCAAGTCATTTTAAGGGATTGGTTGCAACCAGAATGTAAAAAATGAAACAGAAGAGAATAGAAAATATGAAGATACAGCTAAGGTACTAAGGGTATATATTATTTTGTGCAAGTTTTATTTCACTTATGCCTATGTGTGATTGTAGATACCGGGCCACTCTGCGTATGTCTTACTGTAGATCACATTTAAATAAGTCTGCAAAGCACAGGAGCTTAAGGAGAAAAAAGGAATTTACTGGAAGCTTGTGGGAATCCTTCCAGAATCAAGCAAAAACTCTACACAGCCAGTCCTTAAAAAGAAGAGGAACCGTGTAAACTATAAAGTTCCACGTGGCAGAGAGTCCAGGGTTGTCACAAACTGAATCGGCCCCACTGGTTTGCATCCGTGGGATACTGTGCTCAAGATTAAAATACCTAGGAGAGGACAGAATGAAAATCTGTGAGTTAATCAGAGTCCGTTTCTGTTGCTTGCTTCCTATGTGTAAACAAATCCTACTTCCTATGTGTAAAACCACCCCCAAATGAGAACCTGCGAAAGGCAAGCTGAACCCTACAAGCTTTTCCTACATCCTGGTGCCTTCTCCCAGGATTGACCTTTGCGACTGACTACTCTTGGGTAGTAGACTCTCCCGGTCACAGGACAAGCTCTGTGAGCAAAAAGTGGCTGAATGGTGGTTGGAGGGAGCCAAACATAAACATAAACATAAAGCCAAACATAAGCAAAACGTAGCAAGTGTACGTTGGCCCAGCTAGATCAGCACCCAACCCTTGGCTGGGTGTAGGCTCCCACGGAAATATAGTGGGGATGCTGTGACCTGAGAAATCCCTCTGCAGATGACCATGAAGGCGTGAAATTGGTTTTTCCTCTCCAATAAAACTAACTAGTGTTCTTATTTCTGATCATAAGAATTAGCGCTCATCATTTTTAATGCTTAAGATTATAAAAGAGAGCAAATGTCATGTAAAAGAATCCTGCCAAGCTCAGACAACCACTGAGAACATCCTTTCAGATGTTCCTTTGTCTTTCTTCCTCTCCTTTCCTCTCTCTTTTTTTTCTCCTCTCCTCCCCACCTTCTCCTCCTCTGAATCATGCTTATCAACAAGAGACAAAACACACTTTGGAATCTGGTTCCTTTTCTCACCGGTCTCTACCATCTTAGGGTCCACCTCCCTCCCTATGGACTGAAGAGCGAGTTCTTTTAGAGTTTGAATGGAGGAAGCTTGGCAAACGGGATGTAAGTCCTATAAGTCGGAGCTACAGTTACGACGATAGGACGTAAGGGAAAGTCTAATTTGATTCAACAAACACACGTTTTGATTCATTTTGTGCAAAAGGCTCTGCTAGGCACTGAGGAAAGGAAGGAAACTGAGACAAATGAGGCAGAGGTGCTTCCTTCAAGGAGCTCGCTGTCTCGTGGGGGAGGGAGTTACAAAGATATCTAACTGGTCAATGCATGAATCAAGTGCATTGGAGACACAGAGGAAAAAGCAGTTGATACGCAGTTATCTATCAGTGTGTTCTGATACATTTTCATTTCACAAATAAGAGGGCATCTTGTCTGTCTTCCATTCCAGCCCCGCCTGGGTCCCCGCCCACTGGCTTGCTTTACTTTGTGTTCTTAGGAAGGGGGAAGCTGTTCTTCTGAGTCTTTTTGCTGGATTCTCACCTTGCTCAGCTGGTGAACTCCTCCTTCTCACACTTTTAGGTTTCAAATGCCCATGCCTCAAAAAGACTTCCCCCGATCTCTTCTCCCAGGCTCATTGCCCTGGTCTCTTAGCACACTCTTCTCTTTTCCATTTCATCATGACTGCCTGTTTTCCCTCAATTCCTTTGGAGTAGAGATCACGGCTGTTTTGTTTGCCCAGCACATGGCAAGTGCTCAATTAATATCCGTTGAATGAATGAGAAAGTAAATGTGTTCGATGAGAGGATATATTTGTTAAAAAACAAAATTCAACTGAGTAAATTTTAAAGCTGTTACTGGCTTTATTTAATAATCCATGAATCAGGTAGGATCCAATTTAGCAGATAGAAAGGAGCTCCAAAGAGCTGTACAGGGCAAGAGATTTTACAGGCAGAAGGGAGCTGGAACAAAGTTTTGCTCTGCAGAGAAGTGGTTTGGTTGTTGCAAGGTTACTTTCCTTACAGGGAGTGGCTGGCATTGATCAGGCAGGTGACCTAACTAAAGCTGATAAGATGATTCCTGATTCACTGGTTTAAGGTTCCATTTCTGGAGCGGACACCATGATTAAGTTAAATCTGGGCTTGGTGATGTGGAGCTTAGCATAAGCAACTCCATCTCAGGCCTGTTGTCTCATTTAAAACACACTCTAATGAGAAAAGGGAGCCGAGGCTGGTTATTCTGATTATGATAGGTTAGGCGCTGGCTACTTAACAAAGGGAAATGCTAACGGCAATGTGGGATGTTAGACAGGATTCTGGAAGAAAAAAAGGATATTAGCGGGAAAAACTGGTGAATTCAAATTCAGCCTGTGGTTTGTGAACAGTATTGTACCAACATTAAATAATTAATTTCGACAAACATACCACGATTTTTGTAAGATGGTAACTTTGGGGGAAATTGGGTGGAGGGTACATGAGAACTCTCTGTACCATTTTGTAACTTTTCTGTAAATCTGAAATTATCCCAAAATAAAAATTTCATTTTAAAAAAGGAAGGAGATAAGAAAAGGCAAACAATTCAGCTAGTAGACCCAGTCGGTGCCGAAGCTCTTTGATCAAAAATGTGACTATTAAACTCTTTTTTAACCTTTGTTTAGAACGCCTTCCAGAATGCTGTCATAGCTGTGACTTGTTTTCTTTCTTTTCCTCCCTCCCCCCCGCCGCCCCTACCTTTTTCTTTCTCCTTTTGGCTCTATGATCTTCAATCCAGAAAGGATTTTCTGTGGATAGTAGACTCATTCATGTTTTGTAGGTGTGGCGTAACACAGTCAAAAAGCCAGAGGTACCACAGTGAACATTCTGTTCCCTGTCAGGCTGTCCAGTATGAGGCGTCACTCACTTTCATGGCTGGAAATGAATGCATGAAAAAGTTCGCCCCATCCAAAAACAAGAGGAAAACTATTAAAAGGGTTTTTCCCCGCCTCTCAACCTACCGAGTTCTATTACTTGATTCAACTCGAGCGTATTTTGTATTTTCAAGAGAAATATCAGCCCCCACCCCATTTTTAATCGCAATGTCAAAAAAAGAGAAATATGAAATTCTCTAACTCCTGAAGCCTGGCTTGATATTAATTGAATAATGGCTAACCTTGTTTCTGCAACACTCTCAGGGTAGCTTAATTAGGTCTAGGACATAGACTAACATTCTGCTGAGTGTATGGTGTGGTTCCAACAACAGTGGAGGTAGTCTAAAATACGTGAAATCTTGCATCTAGGATCAAAAAACCTTCAGTCTCCTGGAAGAAGATCTTTCGTGATCTTAACAATGTTTTAAAAATCTCAAAAAAAAAAAAAAAAGTGGGGTGGAAGGGGGCTTTCAAAACTAATTTCCATTCCTTTTTGTTGAAATAATAAAGGCATGTTTAAACGTATTTTACAAAGTCAAGCTATACCAAAATGAGACCAGTATCAAAACTTATGACTCATTCTGCTAATATCTGACATTTTTCCTTCTATTTTCTAACTTGTAATCATTATAAGCCTAGCCATGGCCTCTGATTAAATATTAACTGCTTTGGTACAGAGCACTAAGCCCAAAAGTACTAACCATCATTTCTTGAACCAGCCTTTGCAAAAGACCAAGAAGAACTGAACCAGCCCTACCTGTCTCCATTGGATCAGTATCTTTCCCCTGGCACGTATTAAAATTACCTGTGCTTGGACACCACCCCAAATCCAATGAGCAATTCTGATCTCTGGGGATAGGCATTACTGTAAATGACTTTGTGTTAAGCTAAGGTTGCTGCTCTGTTATACTGCGAACTTGCTGAAGGACTGAGCAGGGGGAAGTGGTGATCGACACTCAGGAAATCCCATTTCAAAGGCCTCCTTTGAACGTAGAAACAGTTCAGTTGGTGGAATTTGGTTATAACGAGTATTTTGAAGAAATCACTCCTGTAACATTAACAATCCCTTGCAACAACGAACAGGGAAGAGTAGAAAAATGTCATCGGAAAAAATATGCAACAATGGCCACTACTAGGGTGTCCAGCCGTCCTGGTTTGCCTTGGACTATCTCGAGTTTAGCATTGAAAAGTTCCATGTCCCAGGAAACTACCCATTACTTATTTCATGGAGATTTCAAGGATGGAGAAGGCATTTGCTACCCAACGATGAAGGATACCGCTGGTCAACCCCTCATTTTCCATGGCCAGGGATTGTGATGGTGGGAGTGACTGTTGCAAGAACACGGCCCCAGAAGAGAAAAATATTTGTATGGAGTGAGTTGCTGTATTGGATACATGACAACCAAATCAACGAAGCAGTGCTGATGTTAACTAGATATTAAGACAAGAAATAGCTTTGTTTTAAGGAATGCTCCTTTGAAATGGTATTCGCCGTCAAGGCATTTAACTTGTATAATGAAGCCAGGAAGCCTCTGGCCTGACTTTGCCACTGTGTGCTCTGAAAGGGATATAGTTAATGTCTGACGGTTCTTTGTAGCAATTTCTGGCTAATCAAGTTGACATTTTTCTTTCTCTTTAGATGGCTGAGACTTAAGAGACTGAAGTAATATGTTAGCATTTATTGAATAGATACTGTCAGTAAGCTTTTTAAAAAGTCTTCTTAAAGCCATACTCATTATAAATACTCAAACAATACAGAAATGTAGATAGGAGAAAGTAAAACTCATTTCCCATCCTCAAACTGCCATCAGATTGGGGGTGTATCTTTCCAGTCTTTTATTGGACATATATTAACATGTATTGTTTAGTAAAGGGGATTATATTATGTGTACTAAACATAGCCTGTTTTTTCACTCAAATAATAATATATCATGGCCATCTTTCTATGTCAATAATACAGAAAACTACCTCATCCTTTTTGAGGACTGCATAATTTTCCGATTTCTCACACTATACCCAACCAATTCCCTATGGGTGGACATTTAGGTCATTTAACATTTTTGCTCTTATAAATAATGCTACCATAAATATCTCTTCACTTTTGCACATCTGTCCCATTATTTCCTCTGGATAAATTCTTTAAAGCAGAATTGCTGAGTTAAAGGCATGCAGCTAGATTTGGAATATGGGAGAAACATAAATCTGAATTTACTTTATGGGGTTGTTTTGAGACTAAATTAAACCTTCTAAACTTTGGTCAGAAAGAAAATATCATTTTTTTGATGGCTACATGGTGTAGCAGAAAGAGCTGCAGCAGATCAGAAATCAGTACACCTTGATTCTAATCCTTGTTCATCCCTAAACTATTTGGTCTTCAGCAATCCGCTTAACCTTTGCGACTCTCGCCTCCCATTGTATCTTGTTTCTTGGATCTTCTAAATAATTGCCAGTCATTTCCCACAATTCATGTATGACCCCCTGCTTAAATCCATCAGGAGTTCACTATTGCCTTTAGGATGAAGCTAAAATTCCTTAGCTGATCACATAGCCTATCTTGTTAGCTTCCTCTACCTTCACATGCCCCATGGGACATTTGATCCAGCTGCCCTCACTCCTTGCCTTAAGGCTCACAGTTTGTCATGCCTCTCGGCTTTGGTTCAGGTTTTTGCCTCCTTCTGGAACACCTGTTGCCACTTCTATGACCAGCCGAGTCCTACTTGTTCTTCGATAAATAGCTCAGGCTTCTTGCTTTCTTGGAAGCATTTCCTGACCCCTACAGGTTGAGTGGATACCTCTCCTTTTGGCTGTTGTGAACATAACACGTTACCCCACATGTCCTCTGTCATGTAGCACTAATCACACTGCACGATGACAGCTGACTTTCTTGTCTGCGCCACTCTCCTTTTTCCAGTGCAGAAGCCATGACCTGTTGTTCTTCACTGAGTCTCCAGTATCTACCACAGTGTGACATAGGTAGGTGTTTGATAAACCTTTGTGGAACAAAACAATGGCTCTGTCAACTAGTGATTAGATTCTGTAATACAAAATTTTGATGATATAAATACCAGTTCTCTCCTCCTTTCTCATCCTTATCCATAATTCACCTATCAGAGTTCATTTCATACCCTTTGTGCCCAAAGCTTGGTGGTACAAGCCAGGAATAAAACAGGCCAGAAACAAACCTATTCATTGCCCTCATAGGGCTAATCACACAAATAAAAATTTAATTTCCATCTGTGGCAAGTGCTCTAAAGAAGTCAAGGTAAGGTTGCCAGATAAAAATGCGAGTTTCAGATAAGCAACGAATAACTAGTTTAAGTCTAAGTATATCCCATTGAATATTTGGGATATACTTATACTAAAATTTTTGTTTGTCTGAAATTAGAGTGAACTGGATTTTCTGTATTTTTATTTGTTCAGCCTGGCAACTGTAAGTCCAAGTTGCCATGAGATCACATGAATGGGGTGCCCGGTCTGGGGTACAGGAGGGGAGAGTGTTTGGAGAAACTATGAGATCTATAGAACAGAAGGCTTTACCTGGGAGAGGAGTTGGGGAGAGGAAGGTGTTCCAGGAGAAGGAAACAGCATGAATCGAAGCAGAAAGCAGCCTGGACAGAGCACTGGAGAGAAGGCCCCTGAGGCTTGAGCACAGACATTTAACTCACTGGGATACGGAGACAGGAGAAGCAATTGGAAAATGAATAAACATATCACGTTTTTGAGAAGGGTGCTGTACAAGTAAATGTCAGGTACAGTGACTCAGGTTATTGATTCTAAAAGATTAGTCAGGGGAGATGTGCGCTGGACTCACTCGGGCCTTCTGTTGCTGGAAGTCAAGTAATTCAGACGTGGAGGCCGATACCCTGGGCCACACAAGATGCTTAAACCACACGCAGTCATCCCCAGATGAGTCTGAGTTTCCCTGTAAACAGGAAACCGCAGAGAGTTTCAAAAACTGGAAAGGGATCTGGGAGGCCAGTTTGTTTCCTTTTAAATATAAAGCGCAGAATAACTACTCTGTTGGA
This sequence comes from Pteropus medius, assembly GCF_902729225.1. Classification (NCBI taxonomy): domain Eukaryota; kingdom Metazoa; phylum Chordata; class Mammalia; order Chiroptera; family Pteropodidae; genus Pteropus; species Pteropus medius. The sequence goes on from NW_024349798.1 coordinate 13,957,100, forward strand.
GAGGAACCATTGGGGAATCTTTCAGTAAACTACGAAGGCTTTGCTTGCGACGTGAGTGGAAAGGCGTGGTGAAAAGGACAGGACCTGCTTCTGAAACCAAAGGACGTCAGGCCGGTTGCCTGGAGCAGTGGTTCTCAGTCAGGGGTGATTTGGCTCCCAGGGGACATTTAAAAACATCAGGGGACATTCTTAACTATCACAACTACGTTTGTGAGGTCGCTCCTGGCATCTAGTGGGTACAGGCTGGGATGCTGCTAAACCTCCTACAGTGCATAAGATACCCTTCCTTCTTCCCAACAAAGATTTATTTGGCCCCAAATGCCAATAGTGTCCAGGGTGAGAAATCCTGGGGTGGGGGGGAAATGTCATTCTGAACCCAGTGACAGGAGCAAGGTCCTGTGCTTCCAATAGTATTATGGGCGGCAGGGCCTTTGGAACACCCTTGAAGGCACCCTTCAAGCCACGGTTACAGCAGAAGCAAAGCGGGTGCTAGTAAGAAGCATGAATGAGGCTGGAAGCCTGTCAGGAGGCTGTGCAAAGCTGGAGAGGGCGCATAAAAAGGTACTTTAACCATCTTTTCTCGCCTGGTCATTGAACCACTGCACAGCCTGACCTTCGCTATCACACAGCCTCCTCTAATGTATTTCCATCATAGCCTTAACTAAGATCACAGTGACATCCCTTAAATATTCCCTAAAAGATGGCACTTCTAAGTGTCTCCTTATCCGAGGTTTCATTTTCTGCCGCTTCCGTTACCTGTGGCCAACCGCGGTCCGAAAATATGAAGTGGAAAATTCCAGACATAAGTAAATAATCCGTAAGTGTTAAGTGGCACGCTGCTCTGCATAGCCTGATGAAATCTCGCGCTGTCTCACCTGTGACGTGAGTCACGTCTCCACGCCGCTCCCCGACCGTTTGTCACTGCGTAGCCATCTTGGTTATCAAACCGGTCGCGGTATCGCAGTGCTTGTGCTCAAGTCACCCTTATTTTACTGAATAATGGCCCCAAAGCAAGAGAAGAAACGCCGACAATTTGGATAAAACCAAAGAGGAGCTCTAAAGTCCTTCTTTTCAGTGAAAAGGTGAGTACAGCACAATAAGATACCGTGAGAGAGTCAACATTCACACAACTTTTATTCAGTCTGTTACGATAATTGTTCTGTTTTACTATCGGTTATTGTGGTTAATCTCTTGCTGTGCCTAATTTATAAATTAAACTTTACATGGGCATGTATGTCCAGGAAAAAACATAGAACCTATAGGGATTTGTACTATCCTCCATTTCGGGCGTCCACTGGGGAGCCTTGGAAGGAGTCCTCCACAGAGAAGGGGGACTACTGTGTACAGGGAAAGCCACCACACCGCTTCCCCTTCCTCGCCTGCCTCTCCTACCCCCAACCTCCACTTCAGCTCCTATTCCTAGTGATGCAACTGACTTAGCAGTGAGACTGTTTCATCCTAGAGCTGCGTCTTCCAAATGCAGGGATGCCCCAGCCTCGCGGAGCAGACTCGGGGTTCTTTCTGTGTGCCCTTTTATGTATTTATATATTTTTAATTTCAGGCATAAGACTAGTATAGATCTTTTCTTCAAGTCAGTGGTAACATTTTCCATGACTATAGTACAACACCACAAGCTGAAAACTCTTTGGTATAAACCACGGACATCATTCAGACGTCCCCAGATTTATGTGCACTTGCGTGTGTTTAGTTCTACAAAATTTTATCATATGTTTAGATTTGTGTGACCACACCACAGTCAAGATACAGAACAGTTCCATCACAGGGGTCCTTCAGGCCACTTTAATAACCACATCACCTCCCACCGCTCAATCTCTGGCAACTTCTAATCAGTTCTCCATTCCCACACTTTTGTCATCTCAAGAATCTTACATAAATGCAATCAGACAGTATGTAATCTCCTGAGATTGTCTTTTTTCGGTCACCATAGTTCTCTTGAAATCTGTTCAGGTTGTTGCATGTATCAGTAGTTTGTTCCTCTTTATTATTGAGTAGTATTCCATAGTATGGATGTACCATAGTTTGTTTTACCCACTGAAGGATATTTCAATTGTTTCTAGTTTGGGGCTATTATGAATAAAGTTCCTATGAAAACTCATATGATTTTTGTGTGTGTGAACATAAGTTTTAATTTCTCTGGGATAAATACCCAAGAGTGTCACAGAGAACTACATATTTAGCTTTGTAAGAAACTGTAAAACTATTTTATGCTTCTTCTAATTGTAAAATTTCTGAGTGTAAAGTTGTTTGCAGTTATTCCTTTATTATCCTTCTAATTGGTGCAGAATCTATAGAGATATTTCCTGTTTCATTCCTGATATTGTGATTTGTGTCTTCTCTCTTTGATCTTTGTTAGGCTTGCTAGAGGTTTATCAATTCGATTTTTTTTTTTAAGAATTAGATTTTTGTTTCATTGATTAGAAAAACTATTAGAGAAACTATTGTTTTGCTGTTTTGGGTTTCACAATTTCTGCTCTTTATTATTTCCTTCCTTCTGTATTTTTTGGGTTTATTTTGCATTTTTTGTTTGTTTCTTGAGGTAGGGACTTAGATTATTGCTTCGAGAACTTTCCTCTTTTCTAATGTAAATATTTAGTGCTAGAAATTTATTTCTCTGCATTGCCTTAGCTTCATTCCATGGATTTAGATATGTTGTATTTTCATTTTATTTGGTTCTTTTTTCCCCCTTAATTTCTATTGAGACTTCTTTGACCCAAGGATTATTTAGAAGTGTGATATTTAATTTTTAAGTGTCGGGAGATTTTTTTTCTGTTATTGATTTCTGGTTAGTTTTCATTATGGTCAGGGAACATAATTTGTATAATTATGCTTTCAGATCTTTCAAATTTGTTAAGATTTGATTGTGGGTCAGGATATGGTCTCTTTTGATTAATGTTCTATGGGCACTTAAAAAATGTGTATTCTACTGTTGTTGGGTGGAGTGGTCCATAAATGTTAGTTATGTTGAGTTACTGAATAGTGCTATTTACTTATTCCACACCCTTGCTGATTTTCTGTCTAATAGTTATATCAGTTGCTGACACTGGAGTGTTGAAGTACCCAGCTATAATTGTGGATTTGTCTATTTAATTTTTCAGCTCTATCCGTTGGCTTCATGTACCTTGAGGCTCTGTTGTTTAGTGCATAAACAGGATTGCTATGTCTTCTTGATGGATCGACCCTATTTTAACTATATAATGTCTCCTTTGTAATTTTCCTTGATCTGAAGTCTGATATTATAGCCACTCCTTCTTTCTTTCGATTGATATTTGTATGTCTTTTTTATCATCTTTCAATCCACCTGTATTGTTTCATTTGAATTAAGTTTCTTGTAGGTAACATATTGTTGGATTATGTTTTGTATTCACTCTGCTAATCTTCGTCTTTTGGTTGATGTAATTAGACCATTTACATTTTAGATAATTATTGATGTATTAAGGCTTAAATCTGCACATAACTCTATAAGTAATCATATTCTTCACTGCCATGCATTCACAGTTAAAAACAAAGAAGCACCAGTTTCATTTAAAAATATTCTTGATGAAGCAATAAGAATTATTAATTTTATTGACACTTGACCCTTGAGTACGTACATGTCTTTTAAATATTCTGCATGATGGAATGGTAAGTATACATAAAACACTTTTTTTTGTTTTATTTGTTTGTTTTTATTTTGTTGGGTCTTTTTGCATAAATGTCATTTTTACTTGAAAGAATAACTGACAAACTATGGTTTTTCAGGCTTGGGTGTTTGTCAGACAGTTTCTCAAAAATTACTGAAGTGTGCTTGTCACTTAAAGGAAAACAACTGACAGTATTTGTTGCCAGTGACAAAACTTGAGCTTTCAACAGACAATTAGGATTTTGGAAAACTTGCATCTATTACCAATGAACTCGACAGCTTCCCAGTACAAGACCCTTCTGGTTAGATTGGCAGTAATGTGATTTGTGTGATGAAATGTGTCAACATTTGGAATATTAACATAACTCAATGGAGCAATATGTTTTCTAAATGACCAGTACATGATATTATAAGAACATGACTGGTTAGAAGATCTTTTCAGAGGGTAAGATACAGGATTTTCATGTAACGGAGTATAAAACAAGTCGTTGATACAGTTTCAGATTCCACATTGCCACTAACCTTGAAAACAACGACCACTTCTTGAGTTTTGGTGTAGTAGAAAATAAGAATATCCATAATAATCTGAAAAAGCTGTTAAAATACTTGTCCCTTTGCTAACCACATATCTGCATGAGGCTAAATTTTCTTTATGTACTCTAACCAAGTCAATGTATCACAACGGACTAAATGTAGAAGCAGATATGAAAATCCAGCCAGACATTAAAGAGATTTGCAAAAATGCAATATAATTCCACTCACTGAATTTTTTCGTTTTGGAAAATAGAGATTTTTATTAAAAATATTTGTTAACATGTGATGAGTTTATAGCAATTATTTTTAAATGAATTAGGAAATTTCTAAAATTTCTCAGTTTTAATTTATTATATAGTAAATATATATAAACAAAAGCTCTTTGGGTCCTCAATTTTTCAAAAATGATTGACGACCATTACTATATGGCATGAAATCGGGATCTGATTTTATTTTTTCCACATGGATAACCAGTTTCCCCACTCTTGAGGTATTCCCAGATAGTCTGCTCTGTCTCTACTGATTTGTAATGTGAATTCCTGCTGGTAGCACGTTTCCATATGCATATGGGTCTTGGCTAGACTCTTTTTCTGTTACATTTCCCTGTTTGTCCATCCACATATGTCTTAATTACTATTGCACAATATTATATTGCTATCTGGGGAGAACTGACATTTATGATATGGCCTCCCATCCAGGACCATGGTATCTATTTCCATTTATTTGGGTCTTCTATTTATGTCTTTCAATACATATTCTCCCCATTTTCTCCTCACATTTTTCACATATTTTATAAAATTCATTCTTATAAGAACTTTATAGTTTTATTTGCTGTTGTGATTTTTTTAATTAAAAGTTTTAATTAATTGTTACCCTGGTATAGGAATCTTATTGGTTTCTTTGGTGTTAATCTTGTAACTTAACTAAACTCTTTTATGAACTTTAATAGTTTATAGATGCTCCTGAGTTTTCTATGTGGACAATCACACAACCTGCAAATTAACACTATTCTATTTCTATTTCTTATACTTATTTTTTTTCTCATCTCATTGCACTGGCTCAGCCCTCAAATATAATGGCAATAGTGGCAATGCTGCATTTCATCAAATGCTGTGACTTACTGAATTAGAATTTCTGATGATGGAGAAGAGTACTTGTTACAGGCTTGAGGTTGTCTAATGTGGTGGGTAATGTACTCTAGGATAGTGGCTAAGAGCATGGCTTTTGGAGTCAGATAATCTGAGTTCCCACCATAGTTCTATTTTTTTCTAACTTGTGACATTGGTAATCACTTAACTTCTTACAGCCTTAGTTACTACATCTGCAAAATCAGAATTAAAAATGGTAGGGACTTACAGTGTTATCACGCAGATTATATGAAATAAACATTAACTTTTCTTTTGAGACCATCTACCTCGGAGAGGGTAACTGGACCATGATTGACTTCTTACCTGGGCAGTGGTGGATTTTGTCAAAGCAACACAGCACATTTCACTGTTCTTTCCTTCAGGTCAACCCTACAGTTATCTCTTTGCTCTTATGTTGAAGTTCAAGATAGTGAGTGTGCCTACTCTAAAAATATTAATCTCTTTGTAAAGGCTCCTTGAAAGGAAGAAAAATATTGCGGTAAAGCAAACTTAAATACTTTTTTCTAAACACACACTATAGTTATTTGTTAAATCTTGAGAAGTCAGCATCAAGTTGAAATACTGAACTTGGAAATTTGTTTGGCCTTTTGGAAAGGCACTTTGGAAATATTTAACAATATTTTAAATGAACCTACCCTCTAACCCAAGAATTCACTTTTAGGAATCTGTGTGACACAGTTATTTCCACAAATGCATGCAGATCTCTATGATGCAATTTCATTAGAGCGCTGTGTCTAATAATGAAAAATTGGAGGCAATCCAAGTGTCCATCAATAGAGAAGTGGTTAAACTGTGGTAGAGCCTTAGAGAGAAATGCTATGTAGCTATTTGGGAAAGAATATAGTTGATCTATTTAGATGGTCATGAAAAGGCCTTCAAGAAATGTTATTAAGTGAAAAACAAGTCATGGAATATGTAGAGTATGTTTTCATTTCTGTAAAAAAAACCACACACACACGTGTGTGCATATGTGTACGCACACTCAACTATTACCAGTGATTGGTTTACCTCTAGAGAAAAGAGTGAGACTGGAGGAGAGGTGTCAAGGGAACTCTTTCCTTTTAACACATTTCTAAATCGTTCGAATTTTTTACAATGAGAATTAATTCACGTGTTGCTTGTGTAATTGCGAAACATCGTCAGGACCCTGAACCAGATCTCTGTGAAAGACAGAAATGTTTCCTTGCAGGATAGAATCCATCGCCACTGATACTGGCAAGATGCCTGCAGCTCCCCAGCCTATCCCAAATAGCAGAGTGACCTTGAGTAAGAATCAGCCTTGGGAGAAGGGGAAAGGGGAGCCAGGCCCGAATCACGAGCATTGCCCAGAGGGATGGGAGGATGAGGCAATATCCTCTCTATTTCTAAGGGCAATAGTCTCTGCCCAGCATATAGATCTAATTGGGTGCCTTGATGTCAGTGACAAAATGTATTGGTGGCCACCAGAACCATCCAGTGGGTGGCTTTGAACCTGGTCACCCTCTATCTACTTGTTGGTGGCCTCTAGAAGAGAGCCCGGTGGAGAGGGCGAGGCCTGGTAAAAGCTGGTTACTTTCCAAGCAGAGCAGCATAGAGCCAGGGCAAGCTCACATTTCAAGGGCACCTGTGAAAACAGTCCATGACTCACTGCTACGTCCAGTTCCACACCTGGAGGAAGATATCACTGACAGGTTGCAAAAGGAGGTGACCTCTGGGGACTGTTGTGTAAGAGTCTCCTGTGTTTAAAAAGAAACACAAAACAGAAAAAAAAGATTCTACAGGATTTAAAAATAGTATATGTTGTGTATCCCTAATTATAAAATTAACACATGTGCATTTTAATAATAATTGCCGTTACAATTATTTTATCGAGCGTTTATCCTATGTCAGACACTGTGCTTTAAACTTTACATGCATTATGTCACTTGGTCTTTATAAAAATTTGATGAGAGGGGTCCTATTATCTCCACTGTTACAGACATGAAAACTGAGGCAAAAAAAAATATGAAACACTTAGGAAAAAATTACCTACAATTCTACTCTCCAGAGTTAATCAACATCCCAATGTATGTTCTTCCAGTAATTCTTTCCATATGTTTTTTTCTTATATAACTAATACTCAACTATTTACCTTTCCATAGCCAGCCTTTTTGACTTAGCACTGTTGATCGATAAAGATGATCTTTTCTGTGGGCAAAGTAGAGACCCTTGTCCTAAGAAGAATATGCCTCTTCCCGCCTATGTGCTTTCAGTGGGTCCCGATTGTGCTCACCCTGGCTGCTGCATGAAGAGTGGATTGTGGGGGTTCATGGGTGGAACCGAAGCAGCTCTAGCAATTGTTCCGGTGATGGACAATAAGGCGGCGTGAAGGGGATGGATTGGGGGAATGCTTCGGCAGTATAGTTAACAGATCTGCAGATGGGAAAAAGAGAGGAAGCTCCAGCCTCGTCTCGTGCCCGTTCCTAACTCAAATGTGATGCAGTAGCCATCTTTGGCGGTCCTCCCTGCCTCTCCCTGCTAGGTCTTTGTGTATGCTTCCCCTCTGTCTCGTCTACTCCTTTTCTCTTCTCTCACTCTCCTCACATCCTCCTTTCCTCTTGCACAGCTGACTCATTCTTTGGTGTCAGTTTAAAGGTCACTTCCGCAGAGACAGCTTTCTGATACCCAAACTAGCTTGATGTTCCCTCCTGCCAAAACAGGTGTCCACTTTAGTGTGATAGCTGACCTGATTGTCTGTCTTTGAACTCTGCGAGGATGAGGAATGGGTATATCTTGTTCACCTCTGTGTCTGCAGTACTGGGCCCCATGCATGGCATATAGTAGGCACTCAATAAACAGTGCATGCAAGAAGGGCCATTGTCACATTCAGCCTGCTGGTCAGTGCCAAGTATTTGGAATATGCAGCCCTATAGGCTATAAGATGACAGTCGTACTACTCAGAGCTCTCAGATTCAGGTGACAAAGCTTACTCAACTGGCTCAAGCTAAAGAAAGAAGTTATCAGCTTATGTCCCTGAACAGAGTGATCTAATTCAGGCATGGATGAGTTGAGTTCTAGATAAGCAGGATTCGGTTTCTCCATCTTCTTCTCTGTATTCTGCATCCACCAGTGTTGGCTTCACTCTTAGACAAGTGCTTTTCATGTGGCGATCTCAACAGCTCCAAGCTTACATTAGCCATCAGCTGGCAGTCCCACAAGAGAGAGTTCTCTTCTGCAATAGTTTCAGTTAAAGTCTTGAAACTGGCTCTCATTGCTCCTGCTTGGGTAATTTGCCCAGACCAGAACCAATTACTATGGCAGGAGACATAGGAAGAGGTGGTGGTGGAATAATTTCATGGGCCAGGTTCTGGGTTATATGCCAAGTCTCTCAAAGGAACATCAGGAAATGAATGCTGGCTGGGGCAAAAAGAACAGATATCATTCAAAGGTCACTGGGTTTGAGGAGCTGGATTTTGAGGCCAGAGGCCTGACCTTGACCTTGCCATCAGTTAGTAAATTTCCATTCAGGTAGTCATACTGCCTCTCTGTAAATGGGACCATCAATTTAAATCCCAATTCCTACCAACTCTGGGAAGCTCACTTTCTTTTTCCACCCCCGGTTGCTTAGTTTCTTCAGAGAAGCATTTGGATTGTCTCCGAACCATTTTCACCTTGAGAAATGTGACTTATGAGGAAACTATGCGACTATATTTTATGTACATTCTGGTCATTTCGGTAATAGGTTTTGAGACACTGTTTATCTCCCCCAGTCCCGTCCCACGCATAAACCGCCATTTCCATCTGTTTCATCAGAGGGAAATGGGGAAAGGTATGTGCTTTCTTTTCACAAAAAGAAAAGGAAGCAAACAAATAACAATACGAACTGAACTGGAGCCTAAAACCAATTCGATGACACCCAGATTGTCCTATGCGCCCTTTTAGTCATATTCAGCGAGTTCCTCCACCTGCAAACGAGTAATTCTTGGGAGCTGGCCTAGTTCGTGAGCAACTAAGGGAATAATTAGAAATCTGGCAAATCCATTATTTGAGAAGCCCTGCTGATGATTTAGAGACTATGAAAATTGGAAGATTGTTTTGTCCTTAATTGGGCTACCTTAATTGGGCTTCTTTTGGTTGTAGGTAACCGAAAGGTGATATTGCTTAAAGATTCTGGGGCTGTATTAGTTAGGGTTCTCTAGAGAAACCCAGTGGGGTATATATATTGTGGGGAGAGAGAGAGAGAATTGGCTCATGCAATTTTGGGAGCTGAGAATTCTCATGATCTGCCGCCTGCAAGCTGGAGACCCAGGAGAGCCTGTGGGGTAATTCAGTCTGAGTCTGGAGGAAGCCCTGAGAACCAGGTGGGCTGATGATATAAATACCAGTACGAGGGCAGGAGAATGTGAGATTGAGATGTCTCGGTTCAATCAGTGAGGGAGGAAATAAAAGGGATGAATTCCTCCTCCTTCCGCCTTTTGCTGTTTTCAGGCCCTCAACAAATTGGACCTGCCTACCCACATTGGGGAGGGCCATCTACTTCACAGGAGTCCACCCGTTCAAGTGCACATCTCATCTAGAAACACACAGACACCCCAGAAACCATGTTTAATCTGCGAAATGTAAAATTAACCATCACAGGGGTGTCTCACAAACCCAGGCTTGGAGTGACATTGGAGTTCAAGAAGGAATCAGAGTATGTTATGAACCAAGGAAGTTACCTTCCTCCACCTCCATTCCTTGTCTGTGCTTTTCTCTTTATGTCTCTTTCATTCTTCTGTCTCACAGAAGAGTGGCTTTCTCTGTTTTTCTCTGTGGCAAACAGCTACCAGGTTTATATTTTAAGACAGCAGTTAGATCGAGACTGGAATCTTAATCTCAGTACCAAAGTCTCAGGAGAGGAGCCTATTGGTCCAATGGGGTCAGATGTCTATACTCCATCCAATCAGATGTGGAGGTGGGAAAGGGGTGGGAGTTATGCTATATGATCATGACCATGTGGATGGTTCAGAGAAAACCCAGAAAAGGTGGCATTCTAAGTTTTTTTTCAAGTGTACGTTGCATTCTGCTACTGATTAAAATTCGAACTGCACTGAAATCTTGTTGCCTTTACCTCTTTTACATAAAGCTGAGATGGCCAGACTCCAGGGCATAGTCTGATTTAGGGGGCCAGATGACTGGGGTTTGAACCCTGGCCTCAGTATTTGCTGGCCGTGTGACTTTAGGTAAATTACTTAACTCGCCTCTGCCTTAGTTTTCTCATCTAAGAAATAGATCTAATAATAGTACCTACCTGATATGGTGGTTGGGATCATTTAATGTGTTAACGTAAATAAAAATGCTCAGAACTCTGCCTGGCAAACATTAAAGGCTTAGTAAATAATAGCCGTTATTATTCTTACTGTAAAGTTCATCTCAATTATGGCTTAGATTATTTCTCAAATTATACAAAATATAGAAGATGCTCGAGAGAAAAGTTTGGTGGTTATAGCAAAATAGAGGTACATAACCATTACTAAAATTGAAGATATCATTGCTGTTGCCTTTGGGGTTATTATTTGAGTTCTGGATGTTATTTTGGTTTATAACCTTACAAGCTTAGATCGGAGTTTCTCTAAACAAGCTTATGCAAATAATTAGCAGTTCTGTTCATTTTACCTGGCAAGAAAAATCGATTATTTTACTGAGTTTATCAGCAGAATAAGTTTGGAACTTAAAGCCCTTAATACTCTAGTTTATAAAAAGGCAGGTTATAGAATCTCTTTTCCTGGTCGTCTAAAGGATCATTAAGGACAAGTGTCTGAAAATCTTTTCTTAAAGAACTGATAGCAAATATTTTTGTCTTTGAGGCCATAGGTCCCTTTTCCAACTCTTCAACTCTATTGTAGTATGAAACGGCCCTAGGCAATATGTAGACAACTGGGCATGGCTGTGTTCCAAAAAAAGCTTTATTTATGGGCACTGAAATTTGAATTTTGTATAATTTTCATGTCATGATCTATTATTTTTCTTCTGATTTTCCCCCCAACCATTAAAAAAAAAAAATGTAGACATCATTCTTAGCTTACAGCTGTATACAAACACCGGTGGTGGGCTGGATTTGGCCCTTGGGTTGTAGTTTGCAAACCCTGCTTTAGGAGATGGTTGTGTTGGCATTCCAACCGTAGGCAGGGGAGAGCCAAGGGGACTACCCTGGACCCACAGTCCTGTTACCCCAGAGGCATGTTCATCCCCTTCTGCTCCTCCTTACATATTTCTCTTAGAAGATGGAGAACATTTGTGTGACTCTTGGTGATATGTCACAGAAAACTCGAGCCGCTTAAGCAAAAAGGAAATACATTGGAAGATATTACTCTAGGGGTGGTTGATCGAGGGGCTCAAAGTACCTCATTTGTTTCTCTTTATCTCTTGGCTCTTCCCCGCTCCAGGAAGATTTGCTCTCGGGATCCACACGATGGCAGGTTCAAGTGCAGCTGGACACCTGGAAGGGTTTCTCTTTCCCTAAGAGTTCACACAAAAGTTCTAGGCCTGATTACTTGTGTTTTATCTTCGGGCCCCATGCCCACCTGAACCAGCCCCAGTGGCTGGGGAAACGGAATGCCACACCTCGGCGAGGTCAGCCCCACGATCCCCAAAACCTGGGAGTGGTGCCCACATTGGTGCCCCAATAGAAATAAGGGTCTTATTACCAAAGAAAGGTGAATGGATGCTGGGAGGCAGGATAAGCAAATGTCCACTCCATGTCGAGGATATCACACTGTGACATTGAGAACCTATGCCCTGAACAAAATGAGTGGAGGAGCTGCCAGGAGCAGGAAATTGCCACTTACACCCCCTTTTCTGGAAGGAATTGCTTACCTTCCCTTTGGCAAAATTCTCTTTGCAGTTTCCAGGTTCTCTTGGAGCAGACCCGGGCTTGGCAAACCCAGAGCTGCAGAATGTTTTATTTTTTTTCATTTTCCGTGCAATCAGATGGCTTGGACTCACAGCACTCCATTGATTGAAATTCTGTTTAAGGGAAGCTGTGACTTGAATAGCTAATGGCCTGGCTCAGCCACTCACCCCCTCGGTAAAGGCAGACAGAGCCCAACCTTCCAGCTGGGTTCAGAATAGCTGATCCCGAATGTGGGCTTTCCATGATTTCTATTAGAGTTTTCCAAGCTCAGTGGGTATTGTCGACAGTTTACTCTACTCCTTCCCATACCACAGAATCTAGCTTTTTCTACCTTTCCCCAAATATAATTGACCACCTTAAGTTTGTCTCAGGGTATGCTTCATTCCGATTCTGTTTTTCTTTTATTCTCAGTGACCCATTCCAGATTTAGTATCTTCTCCCACCCACCTCATCCTCTGCCAAACCAAGACTGTGGCCCTCAGTTACTTGCACTCACTTTAAGAGATGTCAAGCGGGTGTGGGGGAGGAAAAATAATCTTTTTCCTCTACCTACCTTAGGCTCTCTGTCTGGGGCTCTGTAAACTAGACTGACAAAAGACAGATTAATAAGAGAAAAAAAAAAGCAAGTTTATTAACTGTATGTGCGAAGCACTCAGAGATGAGTAACTCGTAAGGGGCTTAGAACTTGGGCTTGCATAGCATCTTAACAAAAGAATAATAAATTTTTATAGATGTCACAAGACAAAGGAAAAGGACATTGAGTTTCTTATGGGAAGGAAAATATATAGGGGGAAACTAATGGAAGGTAAGGGTTAGTTAGTAAAGTTGTTGTGTAGATTCCTCTGGTGCTGTCTTCAGGTTAAGGACCTCTTGTTTCTGGTGATTAATGTCTTCCTGGTAGAGAGGGGAAGGGAGACAGCTTTACAAGTTTATATCCTGCTTTTAGGCAAATCCAGAGAGGGTACAGAGCTTTCCTTTTTTTTTTTTTTTTCAATTGCCTTCAGCTCAAAATAATTCTTATGCCAAAGTGGCATATTTGGGGGTAGCATATTCTGTTATCCTTGACAGGGAAGCCCCAGGACATACTCCAGGGTTTAATGAGGTCTGGGCTGGTATTTTAGACCCCCCAGCCTTGTGTGCTTGAGTGTGTGTGCCCCAAAACACTCTGCCTCCTGGTGACACCCCAGGCCCTTCGGCCCTGTCTGTGGGAACAGGATGGCCGGCAACCTCAGGACTGTCCCACCCTGTGCAAAGATCCACGGAGAGTGGGAGCTGCAGAGACAGCTGTGCCTAAGTTGGAAGAAGCGGCCAGCATATGCATCACTGCGATAGTGCATTTATTGATTGCATTTATTTTATTTCATTGCATATATTGATCACTTGCTACGACCATGCGCCGGACTAAGCACTTTGCACACATTAGGATGCATTTAATCCTTCAACAACTTTCTGGAGCAAGAGCAAGAGGCTGGTCTTCCTACTGCTATGCTTGCTCCTGTAACAGTGCACCCTCTCACGGGAGACAGTGACTTTTAAAAACCCCATCAGACCTCATTGCGCCGCTGCCTAAAATTCTTACGTGGGTCAACCACTGAGATTTTCCAGTTTTCTCGCCACGGCCTATGTGTGGGCTTCCCATCGTTTGGCCCCTTCCTGTCTCTCTGTCCTGTGACACTCCTCTCTTCTCTGTTCACTCCACCCACGTCAACCTTCTTTCCGTTCTTGAACAGGAAGCTCGTACCATCTCAACCGCCTTTGCAATTCCAGCTGCCTGTAGCATTCTCTCCTCCCTTTTCCCCAAGCCTGCTCCTATGGGTCATTCAGTGTCAGCTCAAATGTCACTTTCCCAGAGAGCTGTCTTCCCTGACCCACTGTCTGAAGGGGTCACCCATCAATTACTTTCCAACCCATAAGCACCTTTTACTCTCTGCACAGCCCTTTCAAATTAAAGAACATTATTTGTTTATCCACCTGCCTTCCATCTTCCCCACTAAGATAGCTGTTTCATGTCTGTATGCCTAGCTCCTAGAACATTGCCTGACATATGGTAGTTATGGTGAATAAACGAAGAGTCCTCAAATGACATTTGAGGCCACGTCATTTGCCCAGGGCCCCACAGAGAAATGACCGTCCAACGGGCCAGAGCCCTGAGCGTTCAGAAGGGATGGGGAAAGAATATGAATCAGTGCCTACGAAAAGGATCCCAGCTGGATGAATCTTTGCCTAGCATTTGTGCCCAGATTTTTTTTGTTTGTTTATTTGTTTTTGTTCTTTGGCATCTTCAGCTTTTTTGAAGCCAGGTTGACCTTGGGACTTGAACACTCAGATTCTGCATCTCTTGCAGGGTTGCTGGGGACCTGGTCCTCGCCACATGCTCACTTCTAGCTTGGACACACACAGAAGTTCTGAGTTTTTGCTCCACGGGCATGGGATCCCCTTCGTCTTTTAGTGTGGGAGTATATATTTTTTTCTAATTGTAAAAATAATACCATGCTCTGCCCTGAAGACAGTATTCGTTAACTTCTCACTTTGGAAGTGTGGGCTCTGCTCAGCGACTTCCTTCCAAAGAGGACAAAATGGGAAGGCAGAGCGGGGAGAGTGACCGACTCTTCAGTGGAGAAACTTGACAAACAGTACTCAGCCCGGTGATCCAGATCAAGACCAACAATGACAGGTCATCTTTACTGTATGTGCCCTTGATAGAAAGTGATGAGAAGGGCACTCTCCCTCTGTGGTCGTCTTCCCGAAAACCCACAACCCCAGTGTAATCATCAGAAAAGCATCAGACAGATCCCAATTGAAGGGAACTCCCCCCCAAAAAAATACCTGATGAGCACTCCTCAAAACTGTCAAGGTCATCATCAAAAACAAGGACAGTCTGAGAAACTGTTGTCTCCAACAGGAGCCTAAGGAGACATGATGACTAAATGTCATGTGGTACCCTGGATGGAATCCCAGAACAAAGGACTCTAAGTAGAAACCAAGGAAATATGAACAAAGTGTGGACTTTAGTTAACTTAAAAAAATCTCGGAGTATTTCTAGTCCGGACAGTTTTAACTTCTGATTGATCTCTCTGTTTGGAGCTCTCATGATGGACTTTTAATCCAGCATCTTCATTTCCATATTTGCCTTTCTTCCCAGGCCATGATCTGGCTTCCCGGTTTGCAGTCTTTGTTGGCGAACATGGAACTTGGCCCGCCCGTGCTTGCAGATAGCCCAGCCCCAGGCTTCTCTGGCAGGTTTTTCTCTGATCCACACGCATCCCAAAGCACACCCCAAACCAGCCCTGTTTATCCCATGCTATTCTCCAGTCTCAAACTTCCTGAATAAAAACAATATTCTCCAAGCAGTTTATCTCCTCAGTTAAGTTTCCAGCCGGTAAGGGATGAAATGAGCCACATGATTTCCATGCTAAGCAGTTTTTAAAAACTGAAATATTACTTTAGACAGTCCCAATTTATTTCCCTTTAGATTCCAATCATTTTAGCCCCACCAAGCGTGGTTTTAAGTAGCACCATCTGGTTCTCTATCTACTCTTGCATGACCTGGGTCCTTTGCTTAATTCTGAATTGGTTTGTGAACTGGAAGTGTTAGAGAGTCTTAGTAAAAATGCATGAATCACAGCTCAGGATAGATTCATAATTGTCTATATTCATGAAGCCTGAGATTGCAGGACTAGAGGATATTTTTTAAAAAATGAACCTTGAATAATAGGATGAACCTGTAGAAATACTGAGAATCATTTGCTGCTTATGCAGTTTTAATTGGACGATTACCATATTGTTATTACAGGGTTATCAATTTCCACAGTTTTAATTCAGCATCTCTAACAATTCCCTCCAAATTAGGAAGAATACTTTATTGTCTGATATAATCTCAAAGGGCCTCATAAACCAATCTGAGCCCTTCCGCTTAGGGTTTGGGAGAAATATGACAGAGGTTTGGTGACTCACTGACGGTCGCTTAGAAGTGTTGGAGTGAGGACGCCAAGTAACGAAAAAATGACATTACAGATTGTCAAACAAATTGCCGGAACTCATGTGTCACCCCCTTTGAAGCCCCAGCTTGGAGGTAACACACACAGGTCAATGAAAACCTTTCTGGGAATCCCCACGGGAATGCAGTCCCAGTCTGTGTTGTAGTCTTGGCAACATCCTCAGTGGTGATGAACCTTGGGTAGGTTTTTCAAAATCGCCAAAAGTCATTCTGAGCCAAGGTGTGCAAATACAGCAAGGAATCGCGTTATGCGAATATAAAATAAGTGAATATCAACATGCTACACTGCTTTTCCCGAATGGCTCATAAACTGATCTGAAAACATCTGTCAAAGAAGAGTTTGTTTATTACTACCTAGGCTTATTTCCGAAAGGATTTAGTAGTCATATAAGAGTCTAAGAAAAGTTTTAAAATGCTTGAAGAATGTTGGTATTATTAGACGTATAAAGCATTTCAAGATGATTCCTTCGAGGATAATATTCAAGAATATATTTGTTTAAAAATGTTATTTCCATTACCTTAATAGCAAACTTCCTCCTTTGCTTCCCTCGCCACCAGGCCTATGTTGGTTTTGTGAGTGGTGTGGGGTGGGGGCCAGATGATCTTGGTGCTTCCCAATTCTCGTTGAGAAGGCGTGAGATGGGATGGTGTATGAGGTCGGGTATTTTGGGGAGGGACGTAACGTTAGGGCAGGGGCTCCACAGGGGCTGATCCCTTCTCTCCTTCTCCACTCTTAGCTCCACCTGTGGTGGAGGTCTGAGGTTGGCTGCTTTCCCTTTTGATGGTCATGGTGATGGTGACGATGATTGTGTTGGTCATGGCGATGAGGGTGGTGGTGATGAGGGTGATGGCGAGGATGATAATCGCCGCTCACCAAGGCCTCACTCTGTCTTCATCACGTAATAGCCTTACATACCATCTCTCATTCGCTCCTCACCACAACCAATGAGTAGCTTCTATTATTATCCCCACTTAAGAGTCGATGGATACGGAGGGAGAGAAAGGTTTCATAACCCACTTACCAACTCTACAAATAGTTATTATGGAATGAACAAAGATGGCAAATGAGGATTAGTAGACCCACTTTATAAGTGAGAAAAGAGACACTTGGAGAATTTCAGCAACTTCTCTGGGGGCACAAGCCAGCGGGGGGCAGAGCCAACATTCCAACCTGAGTCATGCTGTCAGCCAAGTGGAGCTGGGTGGTGCGGGCAGTGCCCAGTGAGCAGGACAGCAGTCTCACTGCCCGGTTGTCCCACATTCTTCAGGGAAGCTAGGTCCCTCCTTACAGACCATAGTTACTGCCCTCGAGGGTGGTAATGACCCCACAATAGGACCCTCCACACTCGGTCTATTTGGCCTTCTCTATTATGTGGACTGTGATAGGCTGAATAATACCCCCGCCCCCAAAAGATGTCCACACCCTAATCCATGGGCCCTGTGAATATGTTATCCTATACGGCAGACAAGAATTAAGGTGTTCCAGAAGCACGGCTGAAAAAGTGGATCTAAACCAGTGATTCTCGACCAGGGAATTTTGTCCTCCAGCATATTTATGCAAATGTTTGAAGTCGTTTGGGGTTGGTGGGAGGATGCTACCAGCATCTAGTGGGTGCTGCTAAACATCTTGCAATGCACAGGACAGCCCCTACAGGAAAGAATGATCTGGCCCCAAATGTCAGCAGAGCCCAGGGTGAGAAACTTAGGTTGGAATGAAGTGCTCAGAGGCTGCTGAGCAGAAGAGAAATAAAACTTCTTGCTTCAGCTTTGGTTCCTGAGCTCTGAGAATGAGCCTTCAGATGGTCTCACATCCTACTTCCTTACCCCCCATTTACAGAGAAGGAAACTGAGGCTTAGAGAAGTCAAGTCATTTGTCCAAGGGTCAGTCGTTAGAAAGAAGCAGAGCCAGGATTTACACCCAAGTCGGCCC
This sequence comes from Pteropus medius, assembly GCF_902729225.1. Lineage (NCBI taxonomy): Eukaryota > Metazoa > Chordata > Mammalia > Chiroptera > Pteropodidae > Pteropus > Pteropus medius. The sequence goes on from NW_024349798.1 coordinate 13,975,199, forward strand.
TACTCCAGCACCTGTCTTAACCCCGCTGCCGATTGGGCATTCTCCTAATTGCTTTTGTGACCTTTGACAAGTCAGATGTGGCAGAGAAAACAGGAACTCAGAGAAGCTAGACAAGGTGCCCAAAGTCACATTAGAGAATAATGACCGTGGCCAAGATTTGGAGGCAAGTCAGTTTCCTCAGGTGCAAAACCTTACAGGGTTGATTGTGAAAATAAAGAGACATTATGTATTGTGAGACGCTGGACCTCAGGAGGTGTGATTACTCAGCGGGCCCGGTGGCACCCTCCTTCACGAGGCGGGCCGGGGGAATGGAGCAGCCAGGAAGTAAAAGCAATTCCTTCATCTTCTTGGGGAAATGGTGACTCATTAAAAGCAACTGGCCGTTTCCCATTATATTCACGTTATAGAGAGAAGGCGAGGTGCGTGATATATCCCATAATAAGATGTTTGGGGGTTGAAATGAGCCTCTTTCCTGTGTGAATGATTGATGACAATAAAAGGCTGGGGTGTCACCAGGAACCTTTGAAACGCATCAGAATATCTGCCCCCTAGTAATTGGAGCTCAGATATATTTCCCTAGAGTTTAAACAAACGATTGGGTTGATACCAGAAAGACACATTTGTGCCCACTCAGCATGGTGGACCAAGGGCCTAGGTCCCTGTCAGAGGGCTGGTGAGGTCCCCTTGGGCCCTCTGTTCAGGCCAGGCATGGGTCTGTCAGAGTTGGAGGACTGCAGTCTTACCAAGCTGGACAGAGGAATGGCCCAAATGACCAGAGCTCCGTTGTCCTCATCACACAGTTGGTGGTAGAGCCCGGACTTGAACTGGGATCTGTCCAAATCTAGCGTCAAGGGTAAGCTGCTGGTAAGCCAGTGACCACCACAGAGCATATGAAGCAATCTTACCCTCTGACATGCAAGCCCCTTGCCAGAAGGTCAATTTGACAAGGGCAAGGATTTTGTTTGTTTTTGATCCATCTGCATCTCCATTGCTTCGAGCACTGTCTGGTATGAAGCAGGTTTTCAGTGCATAATTATCAAATGAATAATAAGAGCAAACATTAAAGAGAGAGAGAGAGAGATGGAGAGAGATGGAGAGAACTTTCTGTGTGCCTGGCACTTACATAAATTACCTGAGAAATGTGTATAATTGTCCCATGTTGCACCCCATGATGCAGATGAAGAAACTGAGGCCCAGAGTCATCAACTTATGAGACCCAGGTCAGCATGAGAGCCAACCCCTGAGACCCCAGAATCCATGCCCATAACCCTTCCTTTGCCCTCTTCAAGGGCCAACCTGGTTCCCGTGGTGCCTGCACACACCAACTCTTTTCCTTTTTTCTTTTTTCCCCATTTTATTTTAAATCTGTCTTGAATAGGTAACACCTGCTGTGGTAAAATGTCAGACGGTATAACTAATAGTATAGCACCAACATCAGCATCTTTGTGATGTCAACAATGGTAGGAACTAAGTGAAGGGTGTATGGGAGATCTCTGTAGTACCTTTGCAACTTTTCTATGACTCTAAGATTATTCCAAAATAAAAGTTTATTAAACAATTTAAACAATAGAAATGGACATATGAGGTGGAAGGTGATCCTTCCCAACACCGATGTCCCCAGTTCTCCACATCCTCCAAGGCATCCACTATGGCCTTTCTCCATAAGGATGCTGGATACCTAATAAATGTTTGTGAGACTGAAGCAAATAGGTCCATCTTTGATTAATTGCCTCTGCGATATGAGTTGGATCAAAATAATGACTCAGAATGGCTGATTCAATTTTGGGTGAAGAACATAACAAATGGTCGAGAATTGTCCTTCGGCCTGAGTTCTCATTTCATTTGCAATGAGAACTCAAGAGTTTGGGTCCACTGCTGTTTGTCCAGGGACCTCAGACCTATATCCTGTCATGTCATTCCACATCCTGTCCCACATGCATATGAGGCTAACCTAAAGAACCTCTAAGACCTTTCCAACCCAAAGGGCTAGAATTCCATTTTCTCTCTTTCCAATTATCAACATTTTTTTTAAAAAAATTTATTTTATTAGTTTCAAGTATACAGTACATTGACTAGGCGTTTATATAGTTTATAAAACAATCCCCCGATTGCTCTTTCTCTCCTCTGGCTCTCCACCTAGCCATTACATTAATGCTGACTGCGTTCCCTGTGCTGTGCTCCCCATCCCTGTGACCATCTATCAACTACTTATTTGTACTTCTTTAACCTGTCACCCCATTCTCCTAGCCTCCCAAACCCCCTCTCCTCTGGCCGTCACCAGAATGTCCTCTATATTTGCGAGTCTGTTTTTGATTAGTTTGTTCTTTTTGTTTCTTAGATTTCGCATATAAGTGAAATCATATGGTATTTATCTTTGTCTGTCTGACTCATTTCACCCAGCATAATAACCTCTAGGTCCATCCACAGCGTTGCGAATGGTAGGATTTCATTTTTTTTTTTTTAATGGCTGAGTAATATTCTATCGTATATATAACCGTAACTTCTTTATCTAGTCGTCTGTCGGTGGGCATTTAGGCTGCTTCCATATCTTGGCTATTGTAAATTGTGCTGCTATGAATATAGGGGTGCATGGATCTTTACGAATTGTTATTTTGGTTTTCTTTGGATAAATACCCATAAGTGCAATTGCTGGGTCAAAAGGCATATCCATTTTTAAATTTTTGAGCAACCTCCAGACTGTTCTCCATAGTGACTGTACCAATTTGCGGTCCCACCAACAATATATGAGGGTTCCCTTTTCTCCACATCCTTGCCAACACTTGTTGTTCTTTGATTTATTAATGGTAGCCAATTATCAACCTTTATGATTATTAAAGAAGAAAGCCTCAACTTGGTTTGTCTTTAGTGTCTCTCTAGGACTTGCTAACTTTCTAGTACTTGCTAATCTACCTTGTTAAGAAAGAAAAATTAGGCTTCAATCTGAGACTTGAGCAGGCTATAGTATTTAGCCAGAATTTGATAACATCGCTTTGTTTCAATAGAATTTATTTTTATGGCTGTTTTCTAATTGTGCCAAGTGATAGTGATTCATTACTTATGGATATGAAATAAAATTTCCTTTAAGTTTATTTGATTTTTTTTTTTTAAAGTCAACCGGCTGTAACAAAATACCATAGACGCTTAAACAACAGACATTTATATCTCACAGTTCTGGAGGCTGAGAAGTTCAAGACCAAAGTGTTGGCAGATCCAGTGTTTGTTGAGGACCCTCTTCCTGGTTTGTAGATGTCCCCTTTCTTGTTGCGTCCTTATATGGTGGAGAGCAGAGAGAGGAAGCAAACTCTTGAGTCCCTTCTTCCTTTTGGGGACCCCCACCCTCATGACCTCATCTAACCCTAATTACCTCTCCAAGGCCCCACGTCTAAATCCATCACATTGGGGGATAGTGTTTCAACATAGGGATTTGAGGTGGGGGCACACCAACATGCAGTCCATAACACTTGACACGTGGCTCCTGCGATTGAGGTTCTGGAGATGCTGTTCTGTAGCCCTTTGACCTCTAGCATGGGCTTTGGAATAGTGTAGCCTTGAGTCTGAGCCCCAGCTCTGCCACTCATTGGTTGAGTGATTTTGGCCAATCACTTATGATCTCTCAGAACTTCATCTATAAGGGGTGATATTGATGATACCTACCTGCTGAGGTATTTTCAGAGTATGAGACAGTGCTCGGCTCACAGTAAATGCCTAATATGGGTGAGATCTGGAGCGTATACAAGGTGTATAAAGTTATGAAGTGGAAAAAAAAGCAGGGGTTTGCGTAGGGGACCCTGGGCTTAAATCCCTACTGTGATCCATGGTTGGAAAAGACAGACCAGAGAAGGCTCACTTATCTCTGGTCCCCAGCAGCTTTATCCTTCTCACTTAAATTACAAGTTTCTAGGAGATTGCCAGCCCTCATTTACATCACTACTGCCACCACCCTTGTCCCTGGGTAGCTTTAAATTTTAGAGATAAGTGACTAATGCTGCCGGCATGTTCCAGTCATACCCGGTGCTCAGCTCTTGTTTGCCGGTGCTGTGGTGCTCATGAGGCGTGCATCTTCCCAGTCTGGCATTTGGGGATGAAAAGATGGATTTAGCTGCTTCTTCCCCCAGAGGTGACTCAGCTCCTGGAAGCTCAGTGACGGCAGTGGCAGTTGGAGCCCCAAGGACTTCTGTGCCTTAGTCTACACAGCAGCCTGGCTCTGCCTAGAATATGCAGTAAAACCTCGTAGAGACTGTCTTGTCTAGCCAGCCTGAAATGCTGTCTGTCTCCTTCCAGGATTTGTCCTCCTCACAGACAAGTTCATTGTCAGCTGGTGGATGCCTGCCTTCCAGCTGGAAAATGGTATTGTGAAGGTTCCCATCAAGCTAGTTCTATCGCACAAATTCACACTGAAAAGAAACCCACTGTGCGTAATAATCATTTATGCACGTCCCGTGCCAACGTTTCTCAGAGTCTGGTCTGAAGGCATCCTGCACAGAGGTCCCCATGGGGAGAGAGAGAGAATCTACCTTTTTGACATGCTCCCCCGATAATCACCATACCCACTAATGCTTGAGAACAGCTTCTGCTCTCCATGTATCTATTACAAGAGAATATATTCCGTTCTCTTTGTTGGTAAGATGATGATGGGATGTCATGAGTGGGGAGATAGTTTTTGAATGAATATGATTGATGACAACGAGGGCTTTGGAGTGGGACAGATCTGGTGTTAAATCTCAACCTCATCGCTTACTCCTTTTCCTGAACTTCAATTTGCTCATCTGTCCAACGGGGTTGCTACTACCAGTATTTACCACCCAGGGCTGTTTTGAGAATGAAATCCTGGCATGTGATAAATGCTCAATAAATGTTAGCTATTATCGTTACTGGGTAAACCTTCCCCCTGCCCCCCGCCCGTCCACCTTTAAACTGGAGAAATCATAGCATCTACCATCTAGGGCGGGGGTTGGCAAACTTTTTCTGTAAAGGGCCAGGTAGTAAATATTTGAGGTTTTGTGGACCATATGGTCTACTCAATTCAGCTGCTATAGTACAAAAGCAGCCATAAATAACCCATAAATGAATGAGCATGGTCGGCGTTCCAGTAAAACTTCACTTACAAAATTAGGCAGGGAAGCTGGATTTGGCTCACGGCTGTAGCGTGCTAACCCCTGACCTCGGGTGTTGTAAAGATTAAGTGAGATGCGGCTTATAATGAGCCTAGCACAGTGCCTGGCACAGAGCGCTCACTACAAGAAAGGATTCTAAGGAATTCATATCGGATCTGAGGTCTAGGCTTCATTCTTTTCTCCAAGGGTAAGGACAGATTTTGTGAGCAAGATTTTTCAACGCGGATATCAGTCCTTTCTCAGCCCAAAATCAAAGCTAAATATTCGTCTTAGCACCTGGAGCATGCCAACCCATGGGGAATGATTAATTCTCTTTATCGCATGGTTTGCCCTAGGGTGTTTTGCCATTTTCAGCATCTGTCTCATGGAAATCAGGTTGCCCAGCTAAACCACGATGTGAGAAACTCATTTATATGTGCAGGGTGATTAACTATGAGCTTTTGCATCCACACAGGCGTTTAACCCTCACCGCGAGGCTATAGAATGTCTGGGAGAGGAGGCAGGGATGGGGGCAGAGAGAGAGAAACCTGGGTTTGAATTCTGTCTCTGCGACGTTCCAGTTATGTGATGTTTTCCTTCTCTCGGCCTCAGATTCATCATCTGTAGAACAGAGAGATTAAATGAGATAACACATATAAAGCCCTTAGCACAGTGTAACGCATGGTAGCTATTGAACTCCATTTTGCAAACAAAAAAGTGATGCTAAGTGATAAGGGGCTTATTCAGGGTCATACAGCTGGTGATTGGCCTCAGACCAAGCTGATTGTCACCAGGCCCTATCTCCTGGCTGCTTCGTGGGACCTTTGCTGCTTCCAGCCAGGGCTGTTCTCCATGTCCAAGGACTAAAATTCTCGGAGAGTCTGACATTGCGGTCAGGGAGTTTGCAAGCCTGTGACCATTCATCACTGTAGCAGCTTAAATCGTGCTCTCCCAAAGTTCGGATCCTCCCAGAACCTCAGGACATGACCTCATTTGGAAATAGGGTCTTTGCGGAGGTAATTAAAATAAAGATCAGAATGAGATCATATTGGATTAGAGCTGGCCCTAAATCCAACAAGATGGAAAAGAACAGAGCCACAGGGAAGAAGGCCACGTGAAACAGGAGGCCGAGGTTGGGGCAATGCTGCCACAGGGTGAGGATGGCTGAGAGCCACCAGGATCTGGGAGAGGCATGGAAGGATGCTCCCCCAGAGCTTTTGAAGAGAGCGAAGCCCTGCCGACACCTCGATCTGGGACTTCTGGCCTCCAGAAGTGTGAAAGAAGAAATTCCTGTTGTTTTAAGCCACCCAGTTTGTGGTGATTTGTTACCGCAGCCCCAGGAAACTCAGACACTGCCCTTGACTCTAAGATATGAGTGAACAGGGGTGTCAGACTCAGAACGTCTGCAGGCATCTGAGACAAAGAGTGTGCATTGTGGAGGCACAGATGGGCTCAGCTTTGAGTTGTTGTTTCTTTATTTGCAAGAGAGAGAGAGAGAAAGAGAGAGACAGAGAGAGAGAGAGGGGAATATCGCAATCCTGCTGGCTTGTGGCGAGGACAAAGAGATGGCGTGGCAGAGAGGGCTCAGTGGTGGTAATGCAGGCAGTCGTAACCATGCATTGAGCCTGATGTGCCTCGGTTAAATTCAGTCCTCACAGCTGCCCCAGGTGGCTGGGTCTCTTAGTACCCTCGCATTACAGAGAAGGAAACTGAGTCACGAGAGACTAGCTAATTCTCCAAGGCTGGACAGCTAGCGAGGGGCAGAGCCACCACTTAAACCCAGACATTTGGTTCTAAAACACTCCCTCCCTCCCAACTCCAGGTCACCACAACCCTCTATGGCTTCATGCCCAGAGCTGGTGCTCGTTGAAGTCAGTCCTCTAGCCTGGTTGGAGCCAAGCACGCAGTAACGCTCAATTAATATTAATATTATAATCTTGTTTCTCCTTCCTTCCCTCCTTCCTCAAGACAGGCCTTTGATTGGTGGAGAGGTGGCAGGTAATTTTGGCTTATGGAATGGATGTGTTAGGGGGTTGGAGATTGTTGAAGGGTATGGCAATTTACCAAAAATCCAACTCCTAGTGAAGAACTCGGGGTCAGGAGCTTCCCACAAATAATAAACCATCATGTGGGCTCCTGGGAGTGGGCACTATTTTGAGATCCAAGCAGGGAAGAGCTGACTTAAGGGAAGTCTGCAAATCACAGTACCTGAGCAGGTGTGCTGAGCCTGGGCTCCAAGTCATAGAAGGAAGACAGATAGAGAGAAGGCAGCTTTCCAAACCATGGGCTTAGAAGTAAAGAAAAAGACATGCCAGGTAGCAGAACTGAGGTGCTGGGCGTGGAAAGAGTTAGCAGACGTAGGTGATGCGATGTTGGCCTCACAGTAGAACGAGAACATCCCCTTCTCTGCGTCTCCTTCTCCTCCTGGGAAAGGCCTTAAAATATCGCATCCTTTTCAGCCCAGGCATTCCCTCTGCAAATGCGGCCCAAAGATTTAAATGCACGCAGAGATTGAGCTTTGAGAATGCTCATCCCAGAGCTGTTCATCGTGGGGGAAGTGGAAAACAATCTAAATGTCGGGGGGCTGATGAAATGAATCATAGTACAGCCGCAAATAGAAAACTACACAGCCTTTCACACTGCTGCCGGAGAAGAACATCCAAGGTCGTGTGAAAATGCTCATGGTTTGTTGTTAAGCGAAAGGAGCAGGTAATAAAGTGTGACCCCCTAACTTTATACAGTAGGGTATAACTTTATACAGTAGGGTTTCTGTCATAAAACCAAACCTATAATGGTGAATTTATATATATATATAATTGTATATGTGTCTGTGCATGTATAGATATATGCACAGATTATGCATATATTAACTTTTTTAGCTACTTGTGTTTTGGCGTCCATGTTTTCAGACCCTTAAAAAGTACCTGTGTGTATTCACTACTTGTTGCAAGTTTGTACCCTTAAACAACATCAGTTTTACCTGCAACCCCTCCCCTGGTAACCATCTCTGTTTTTTATGAGATTGACTTTTTTTTGAATCCACATATAAGTGAGATCATACAGGACTTGTCTTTCTTCGTCTGATTTAGTATAATGTGATCAAGGTCTATCCATGTTGTCACAAATGGCAGGATATCCTCCCTTCTCATGGCTGAATAATATTCCATTGTGTGTGTGTGTGTGTGTGTGTGTATACATATAGATATATGTATACACACATGTATATGTGTATACATATATGTGTGTGTATATGTATACACATATACATATATATGTATACACACAATATACATACATACATATGCATGTATATATGTGTGTATACATATATGTGTATACATGTGTGTGTATATGTATACATATATGTATATATGTTTATATGTGTGTATACATATATATGTATATACATATATGTGTGTGTGTGTGTGTGTGTGTGTGTATATCACACTTTAAAAATCCATTCATGCACTCATGTGCTTTTAGGTTGTTTCCATATTTTGGCTATCATGAATAATGCTGTAATAAACATGGGAATGCATAAATTTACAATGTTATGTCAAATATATTCAATTAAAAATACTTGCATATGTGCATATATGTGTATAATAAACATATGTATTACCCTATATATGCACACCACATATATAACATATAATTACATAAATTTATATATATATGAAGAATGTACACCAAAATGTTAATAGAACATATGTGGTAATATGTACACACACAAATATAGACATACATGCATAGTGTTACGGACTGCATGTTTATGTTCCTCCCAAATGTATATGTTAAAGCCCTAACACCCTGTATGCCTGGAAATAGGGACTTTAAGGAAGTAACTGAGGTTAAATGAGATCCTAAGGGTGAGACTTTATAGAATTAGTGTTCATATGAGAAGAGATATTAGAGAGCTAGCTTGCTTGCGTGCTTACTCTCTCTCAATCTCTCTCTCTCTTCCCCTCCCTCCCTTCCTACCTCTCTCGCCCTCTCTCTCTCTCCCTGTGTGTGTGGGGGGTGTGTGTATGAAGAAGGGGCCATGCGAGCACAGGGCAAGAAGTTTGCTGTCAACAAGCCAGGAAGAGAGCTCTCACCAGAAACTGACTCTGTCCGATTTTATCTGGGCCTTTCAGCCTCCAGAACTGTGAGAAAATAAATGTCTGTTGTTTAAGCCGCCGAGCCTCTGGTATTTTGTTATGGTGGCCCAAGCGAACGAAAACACATGCATATATACATACATATGTTCAAAAATATGTGTCTTTATATATATATGATAATGTATGTGTAGTAATCTATATAGCTTTTTAATATATGGTTTTATATGCACGGCAACATATATAACTCTATCTACAAATATAAGACCAGAAGAGTGCCCATCAAAATGTGTATAGTGGTTCCCTCTGAGCAGTGTGGTCATGGGTGACCTTTTGTCCTTTTTTGCCTCTCTGTATTATCTGGATTTTCTACAACACACTTGTATTATTTCATATTACTATTACATTACTTGGTATTCCTATAAGATAATAATCAGTAGTACTACTATAGAGTCATTATTATAAAACTTTCTGCTGCCTAAAGTTGGACTTGGTCTTGGAGGCTGGGACAGGGCAAAGTGATTGCGGTCCAGGGGAGCAGAAGCTCAGGAGCCGGGGACCAAGCAGGGACTGTCAAGGCCACATATATAACCTTGAACAGGTTTTGCTGAGCCCACCTGAGCCTCCTCTTGCCATCACAACAGGGTTCCCATGGGAAACGTGCTTTCCAGTCTCCAAAGGACCATCTCACAAACAGTCGCTTGCAGTGCAGACTGAGATCTGTGTGCCTTTGCCTTGTGTGAAGGTCACTGGATCAAGTCTGTCCTGGAACGAGAGAAATGCGAACCGGCGCGGCCCTGGATTCTTGACACCTACGTTTCATTTCTCCCACACAGATCAGCTGGACATCATCTCCATGGCGGAGACAACCATGATGCCCGAGGAGATCGAGCTGGAGATGGCGAAAATCCAGCGTCTCCGTGAAGTTTTGGTCCGACGGGAGTCCGAGCTCAGGTTTATGTGAGTGTCTGGGGGAAGCAGCTGAGAAAAGGAAGAGGTGTTCAAGGGAAGGGTGCCAGAGACTCTAACATTCACGGCTTATTACTGTGTGCCAGGATAAAAGTATTAGGTACAATAATAATAATAATAATAATAATAACTCATTTGATTTTCACTACTGCCAGAGAAGTAGTTATCATAATCGTGTGTTTTAAACAAGACCCTGAAGTTGGGATTAAATTCAGGACAGTCTGACTCCAAAGCCCAAGTTCCTTCTCTGTTATTTGTTGAACAGAGAAATGGAGTGAGGAAAATAATAATCCCTCTGTCCTGGGATCTTCAGAGTCACGTGATGTAAAAGTCCATTGTCTACAGAGTGCGACATTTCTGAGGAATTATAGGCAGTCTTTCGAGAGGAACTTTAATTTAAAAAATTGAGCTCTGACAGATTAACATTGAGAGTTTAGAAGCAAAATAAAAAAAACAGAAGGTTAAGAGGCGGCTTTTCTGAGAATTCCCTACACTGCCTGTCAGCGCCTGATACAACCTCCTCCACTCTAAGAAGCAGCAACATCCCACCTTCTGGGAGTAGCTAAGCACCTTTCACCTACTCTCTTAACTCCATAGGCTGGTCCTGGGATAATCCCATTATGCAGATGAGGAGCCGGAGGCTCAGAGAAGCTCAGATAACACAGATAGGCAAGCTCAGGGCCTCCCAGCTACTAAATAGGTGAGTTAGGGTTCAGATCTTGCTCTTCCTGCTTTCAGAACCCCTATTCTCATGACGACATTGTATGCATGACCTTCTTTCTCACCCCATGAAATGGACTGCAATATTAACAGCTGCCCTGTGTGCAGCTTTCTGCATGGGCTGGATGGACCCTGTGCTAAATGCACATGCACAATCCCTTCTCACAGGAGCCCTTAGAGGAAGGTTCTAGAACATCCCCACTTTACAGATAAGAAACGTTCTCCTGTTTACCTGGGAATCAGATAGACTAAAATGTGAGTGTTTGGAGGCAATCCCTCCCTCCCCATGTTTTTTGGTTTATTTTGTTTTTGTTTTTCAAAAGAACTCCAAGGATTAGTTTTGTGGGAGAAGCATCAGCTCAGGATTGGACCAGATGACTTTGAGATGTCTGAGGGTTACCCAGGTTGAGAGGAGCAGCAGGAAGTTCTGTGTCTGAGTGTGAAGTGTAGGGGAAGCCACTGCCCCAGACATAGAGACTTGGGGCTCACTGCATATTGGGTACAAGGAATAGGTACAGTCCTCCCACATAAGTGAGCGGACAAAAACAGCGACGCCTCAGCATCGGATCCGGGGAATGCCAAAATCTCCATGCCGCTCCTCTTTATGGATGGAGGCGGGTGACATGGGAAAGCCAACTCTCAAAGTTTTGGTGAAAAACATGGAATAACTAAGAGATTAGTGGCAACAAGAACGCTTGGGATTATCACGGTTTATAAATAACATCCACTATATACATGAAAATCAAGTTTTCCTCCTCCATTCTGTCTTTCATTCTAATTTGTGGAAGTGGCTTACGTTAATAGTATTAATTTTGATTAATTCTGGTGGATAGTTTTATGGCTATTCTTCCGTGTCTTAACATATGGACATGAGTCAGATGTACTAACTCCCCCTTATAAAAGATGATTAAATTAGTACCTGGGTCTTACTTTTGCATCCGTTTTCTATTTTTCTATTTGCAATTTTCACTTTCTGTGTTCTCAAAGAGTATAGCACTTACTATATTCAGTTCTAAAACTATTATTAAGCTACTGTTCTTATCCATAGCTTGTTTCTAACATTAAGAACACATCAGTGGCATTTACAATACCCTCCCTGTGTTTTAAAAGGAAGGAAGACAGAGAACATGAGTTCTGCTTTAAGGTACAGAAGACTCGAGAGGGGCGAGAGGTTGCTTTTTCTGCCACAGGAACAAAGGCTGTCTCTTTGCATGCACCGACCTTTGCATCACGTGCGTGTGTGTGTGCATACGCGCATGCATGCATTATCCCCAGCATCTGGCACGTAGCAAGTGCTCATTGACAAGGATATGCAACATGTTAGCTCTAGCTCTTGGCCAGGCACTTCACTAAGCTCTTGACTTGTGACCTCCCTGAATTTCCTTGTCAAGCCGTGAGTCTGACCACTTAGGGGAAAATGCCAACAGTAAACACTGGAATAAATAAAATTATGTAAAGGATACAGAAGGATGTCAGTGTAGTCAGGATACAGAGTGGGGCCCAGAGACATGTTCCATGGAAGTAGACAGCTTCTAGGCCCCCAGGAGCCTCACCAGCAGCCTGCAGACAGCAGTGGATGATGATGACAGCTCCCCCAGGCCCAGCTTGGTACAGAATGAAGCCTCACCCTGAGGTCCACCCACCTTGTCAATCTCAGAGGTGCATGATGGACTCTGAGATGGCCAGGGTAGAGATCACAGCCCATTCAGACCTGGACAAAAGCCTCATCCATCATCCTTGGCCTCCCAGGCTAACAGGCTGTGTGTGGACTATTCTTGAATTCAGGTTCCTGGTTATTTCTCAGAGCCAGGCCCTCGCATAGCTATAGAGCTTATTGTGCAGGTGTGTCCTATTCTTGTTTATATTTTAGAAAAGAGGGAATTAGAGGTTAAGAAATTTGCCAAAGTTTGCCATAGCTAACAAGTAGCCAGCTAGGATGCAGTTTGGCTTGAGTATTTATTAAATGAGTAGACGAGGGGAGGAATTAAAAATGGAAGGAAGGAGGGAGGGTAGGAAGATGGAAGGAAGGAGGGGAAGGAAGGAAGCTCTGAATATATCTACCAAGACAATTCCTTAAAGAGTGTAAGCTTCATGAGGGCCGGAACCATCCATTTTCCCAGCACCTTAAACAGTGCTCAGCACCTATTAGGCAATTAATATTTGTTGAGTGTGCAATAAATTATTCTTTCACACTCCATTCTTACCCCAACAACGTCCCTTCTCTCT